>NC_061116.1:54405124-54473273 GCF_002878395.1 Capsicum annuum | reverse complement strand
AATAATATAGTGTTGGGTCCTGAGGAACATAGGAGTTTGTCGCTAGGTATTTGATCAAATAGGATCGTTCAGTTCCTATAGAACCTGAAAGATCCCTCTTTTATACCTCCGAAAGACCTACCCGATCATAACTTTTTGCAAAAGGAGTAGACAGCGAGATAGAAGACTAAAGGCTGATAATCCTACAGGAGGCAGCAGTGAGGAATTTTCTGCAATGGGTGAAAGCTTGATGGAGCAATGTCGTGCTTCATAGCACGAACAGGTCAAGATACGACATCGATCACATCCGGTGCCTTCCCGCATGCGAATCGAATGGGCGCTGTGTAGTGGGTCAACACTTGGGTTGAAAAAAAAGGCTCAATCTTTCACTATTCAAGAGTAAGAGAAAGCAAATGTGATCGTTGCAAGACGCCCTGGAATTCCATTCTGTAGGGAAAGAGGACCTATTGAATAAGTCTCCAATCAATCTATGACGGGTAAGAAAATGGATTTACCTCTTTCATTTAGTGTTCACTGTCGAATCAGACGCTTAACCCCCGCCACCTACTATAGGGGAAGTCACACTTTAACTTTCTTTCTTGACCTAGGCCTCACATCAATCGTTCTATCCACTAAACTCATCAATCAACCTTGACCTTGACTCTCACTACGTACTCCAACTCTATCTATTAATGAAGACACTTTATCTAAAAAAGTAGAAAGAAGACTAGGAAAGAAATTAAATAGACAAGTCTCTATAAGAGAAGAGCAAACTGGAGTACGCCTGGAATGACGAACGAGGAGTATGAGAAGAGAGTTTTAAAGGTCAGATCAGGTTGGCTTGTAAAGCTTATGTTCCAGGTCAATGTACAATAAGTACCAGCTAAATGTCCTAATGAGAAAGCTCCTCAATTTGACCCGGTCCGTCACACTTTGGACATCTCCACCGGGATCATTGAGGCCCCATGAAGACGCGAGGAAACCTTTGCTCACCTCCATTACCTTTTGAGGCCATCCTTCATTTGTGGTTGACATTCCGGTTTTGTCCTTCGACAACTGAATGTTTCGGAACTAATAACTAGTATTATAAAGCTAAACCTAAGATTCTATAGTGATGGGTTAACTCATACATACCGTGGTGTATTGTTGTCAACTCCCATAGTCTCACCTACATAGACATCTGACTCCTTTTCAATAGAAAAGAATAGCCAAACCAACCCAGCTGGCTGGTCAATCTCAGAGATCTTATCGACCGGCAAACTGGAGATGGATGACCATGGTCCCATCCTTACTAGCACCGGAGGTGTACTAATCAATGAACCCATGAAACCAACCTTATTTTATGATAAAATAAACTAAGCCTAAGTGATCACGACATCTTGTTGATATTGATTGAGTTGGAGGAACTTTTGCTGATTAAATCCATCCCCTAGACCGCGGTAACCTTCATTCCCATTTTGGGACATCAACATGGGATTTTGACTCGAGATAGTGTAGGCCTCTTAGGATCATCAGAATATGCGAGAAAAATTAAGTCCAATGGACATGGATAAAATCACATGGAAAATAAATGAGTAGAAGATTAACATTCATCCATAGTATTTACCCAAAAATATAATTTCACAAAACGTCCAAACAGGAATGTAACAAGATAAAGTTTCTTAACAAATAACAACTAATCCATCTTCTTAATTGTAAATTTATTTCTTTTACTCATTTTTTTAGGGAGCTAAGAGGAAAAGCAAGCAGGGTTGGTGGAGTTTTTAATTAACTTCACACAATAGCAAGCCTTATTAAATTCTAAAAGAAAACTAGTAGTATGAGAAGTGGTCAACTAGAATATACTTTAGCAAGAAAATTGTCCAAAACATAAAAAAATGCTTCATTTTATCCATGGAAGGAAAAAAGAACTTGGTTTCATATTCTGTTTGTCACAGCCACTTCATGCTACATTTATCAATAATGTGTAAAGAACTTAACACATTAAAGAACTATTTCTTAGAGGGAACATTCTTGAGAAAGGAAGAAAATTGACTATCAAGTCATTGATATGATCAAACTAACAATTCAAAGGAGATGCACGCGAGAATTGAGAGTTCTAGTGGAATCGAATTCATTTTATTTCAGATTCCTCCTAGAGCTCTATCATGAACTCATTCCACCTTGAACCAAACAACTTATAGTAAACATGAATTTTCCAATTAAACAAACTAAAAGGGAATATCATGAAATAAAAAAGCTTCTTCAACAAATCTCAAATTAAAACCAAATTTTTTTCATACGACAAGAAATAGAGGAGAGGCTTGATTTGACCTAAATCATGATTATAATGACTTTATGAATAGCTTTATATTGCGACTTAAAGAAGAACAAAACTATCAACCCTTTCACCATCAAAATCAGTCTACAAATAGGGAAAAGTAAAATTCATAATTTCTCGAGATGGGCAATCCCAAAAAAATTCAAGCCACAACAACCACAAAATAGTGAAAACATTCTCTATTATTAAGTACATACAAATGTCAAAAAATCAAATCACATATTCAAATATTAACGGAATGAACATTCCACACCAATCTAATCTAATTCTAGTTACCCATCCAATATATTCTACTCTAATCATCATAATGATTTTAAGATTTTCTTGTCACATACAGAGAAAGAAATGCAAAAGGGACGAAGTTTCACCTTTTTTGGAGAAACTATTGGGACAATATAAATTCTTCACACTTGACTCGATTATGATCGATGGAGTTCAATCGAGTTCATCAAAAATTGATTTTTTGAGTTGTGTTCTTTGAGAATTTTGGTTGCGTGAGGTTAGAAGAATTCACTTTTAAAATCCCAAATTTTTCATCAAAATCATCCCTTATTCCTTGATCCTCACTATCTATTTATAGGAGAAAATTAGGGGAAAAGTTAGGGTTTTGGATTTGAAAAAAGTGGACTTCAAATCCAAAATTATGAAATTATTTCTTAAAAATTTGACATTCAAATAAGGACAAAGGCCAATGGCCTTTGTACTCAAAAATTAATAGGGAAAGATAGAGAATCTGTGGGGAAGGATGTATCTATTGTAATGTTGCCAAAAATGAGTTAACACGGTCTGAGAAAGGGAAAATTTGATGAGTGTCTAGCCGTTATCGGGTGTATAAGAGGGGTAAATTGGTAAAAGGGGGCGGCTAGGGTTTTACTAGTTGGCATCATGTTGCTCTGTTGAAATTATTGTATGTGTTTGTTCTTGGTGAGTGTTATTACTACGCTATTTGATAGTTGAAGGAGAAATAAGAAATAGGATTTATAAGGTTGGGCTGCGTCAATGGGTGAGTTGGGCTAGGGTTTGGACAATATGGAGTGGACAGGGGTTGTTTTAGCTGTTGGGCTAGCTGGATCAGCCGAACTTTGGGCTCAGGGTGGTCATGTTGTTGTTTATTAGTGGGTCGGTTGCTGATGACTAACTAAATGTATAAATTTAGGATTTTGAGGTTACTTAAAATAACCCAAATTAGATAAAGATTTATCCAACATTATTTAATTTTTGGCCAAATCAAAAATTAATTGGCCAATAGTATTATAATATTGGCCAATTTGATTTCAATTATGCCAAATCTAATAATTTTGGATCAATTTAACTGTAGTCCTATACAAATCATTAATAGATTTAATCTCATGCTCCTTGGTTTCACAAAAAATAAAATAATTCTTTGTCAAATAACTCATTTTAGCGATAAAAATATATATTAAAATTAGGATTTATCCAATTTTTTAAAATTTTTTCAAGATAATGCTTCATTAAAAATTGATTTTGATAAAATAATTATTTAAGTAACTAAAATTATACAATTTCGTACAAGTGAATACGAAAATATATAATACATTACTTAAATTAAAAAGTTTGCTCATATGACTATTTTAGAAAGCATTTATTCGGAAAAACACACAATTTGATTTTATTTAAAACCAAAGAAACGCAAATCAAATCTACTCATGGAGGGAAAAAATTAGGTGTCAATGGTGATAAGGCATATCTTTATGCAGTTTTGGCTCGTCCTGAGGCGAAAGTTTCTGATGCGATGATCACAGGTGCTATTGTTATTTGTGATTGTATGACTTCTATATTGTTTGATCTGGCCTTGCCTTCTACACTAGTTGTCTACATTTATTCAGTGTTTGTAACAAAAGAAAATGGAGCAGTTGGCCATTACACTTGCTGACCCACGAGATTAACAGTTCCATTATATGTTTACTTGTAATACTTCGTATGATAGTACTTGCTAATATAATCCTTTGTCTTGATCCCACAGAGTACACAAAACTTAATAGCATGTAAGCATGACATATGAATATTTCTCCACTTTCCACAAGAATATTTCTTACCCTTAACCATAATTTTGTGAATATTTTCACCCTTACCATTTTTTGCAAATGTCAAAATCTCAAACACACCATCACCAGTCGTATAGGTCATCATATCAGTGTGTGATTAAGATCTTTTCTAATATTATTAAAGCTTCATTTCTACACCAAGAAGGATGTGGGATTATTTTTCTGCAAAAGTAGTAGGAAGATTGTCCCTTTCGACAAAATGATCTACTAAATCTTTAAAGGCCATGCGAACTATTGTAGGCACTTTTAGCCCCTAATATTTCTTCAACAAACCATTATTTGACTCAGATACAATAGTTGTCATATCATGTTAAGACCCGAACTAGGGCCTGGCTGTGACGGGTATCTCATGTTCGTTAAGGATCGGAGACCACCCCCTTTAACTAGTCAAACATAATACAATATAGTTAGTAGTGGATGAAATCCAAACATATAACAATATAAACAGAGCTCCAGACATATAACAAGATAGGAAATTTAGAAAAAAAATTTAGAATTTCAACAACATCCCAATCCACAGTAATCTATAAAGCCTTTAAAAAGACCAAAGACATTCTAAATCAGGAAATGCCCCTGATGATAGCCAAAAAATTCTAATAGAAGTAGTCTGATACATAAATGAGATAGGACTTTATAATGATAGACTTTTTGGAGAATGGAACTCACCACTCCAAAGCTGACTACTGATAAATCTTATCACTCTGCAGGAAAAGTAGAAGTGTCTTTAGTTCCTACATCATGTGGGAATACAGCATCCGGAGATGGTTAGTAGGGTGAGGACTAGCATGTAACTCAGGATAAGGATAAAATAGTGCCAATTAAAAATCTAGTCCAAACTCAATGTACATGTTCACATACATGCATATATACATAAGATGTTGGTATAGAGAACGACGTTTATCATGAGATTTAAAAAATTAAATTTCTAAGTGTCATAAAAGGACACCCACGGGCTATATAGGTCTAGCTCTCTCCACAGAAAGGACCTCAGTGCATTTAACTGGACAAATCGGGGTTATCAAGGAAGACCAGAAAATACCTTGACCCCACGTCCATCCAAAATACATATATATATAATGTGATCTATGCAGACAGTTGTAAAAACTAATCCCCATACCAGCAAATGCGGGTTTCTAAGATTGCTCCCCACCGGGGACCTCCACCTTCACGGCCAGCTACACAACCCTTTTTATAACCAATTAAAACATTTGCACATTCCCGTTCATTAAACCAAGGACCATTTATTAAGTCACATACCATTGGTATTGTCTTACCAAATCCCATTTGCAATCTTATTACTACGTCAATTCAATTTTATCATACTATGGGAATACCTAGACCCCCTTTGTTTATTAAATCATCTGCGGGAATGCTATGATCCTCTTTATTCATTAAATCATCTGGTGTAATGCCATGACTCCCTTTGTTCATTAAATCCAGTTTAAAATTGACAACATGGCCAACAAGTCCTTTAAAACCCTTTTGTCAGTTCAACCATTTATCCATTGCAATAGTTTAGGGAAATAAATCAAATCATGTGATTGACCATATTTCAAATGCAATTATACAAGTAGGTTGAGGGAAAACAATTTCTAAAACAAAATTCCAAACTAAAATTATCAATTTGGGGGAATGCCTCAACCCCCTTTCTAGTTCCAATACCCATACACCTAATTAGTTTAAAAACCATTGATAAAGCATAAACAATGGCTTGAAAATCATGGGAATCCAATTCATGTAACTTTCATTCCAAAACCCTCAACTATATAAAAATCCATATTCAAATACACATGAACAACCATGTAAATACATTCTTTAAGTAAAACAAGTTTAAGGAGAAGAGGTACATGCTTGAGATATCAAGAATTATGGAGAGAAATCAACCCTTTGACGCTCTAATTGCCGATTCCTTAGAAACCCTAGGTGTTCTTGACTTGGGGAATTGAGAGAGATTGAGAGAGTGTATTTATGGTTAAGTGTTGAAAATAGGGTCCCCAACATGTTTTATTATCATGGGTCTTAAGTGGGGAAAGAGGGAAATGTCCAAAGTGCCCATAAAAAAGCAGAAAAATATCGCCAGTCATCATGGGTCATCTTACGACTCATGATGACTCTCTATGATTCGTCACCATGACTCATAGTATAACCAGGATATCAGGGCACCCACACTATTCTGACTATGATTCATACCCCACGACTCATGGTCAGACACAACAACTCATTTGGTTAATCATAGGCACATAAGAAATATGGTACCATTACACTAGCTTGGCTACAGAAGGGACCATATGACTCGTAAAGACTCTATATGAATCATTACATACTAGTCATATTCAGGTAAGAGATTTTGGGTAACATACTGGTCACCCTATGATTTGGGGTCCTACGCCCTATAATGACACCTTACGACTTGTAAGGTGTGTCTTAGGTTGGGTAGTAAGCTCAAAGGTCAAGGAATTTTTTTAGGGACCAAAATCTGGGGTGTTACATTCTCCATGTACATTGTCCATTTTTTCAAAGAATGATTACATAACCATCTATATGCATCAAGGGAAACTTCTTCAATTTGTTGCAATCTTTGCAAAAAATTCTTTTGCTAAAGATCCATAGCAACCAACCTATTAGGTTTTTGAGTTCACTATTTGATTTATTTAAATAAAATTAGTTTCCAAGTGTCAAACCCAAAACCTGTGATGTATTCTTGATGGTTGCGACCAGTCGTAAGATTGAACACACTTTAAGATTCCTTGATGGTGGTCTAAAATGAGGCTAATTTTTTCACGCTCATCAACAACATGCCTCCATAATAACTTAAGAAACCATGACCAAGACTCAAATTCTCACCTGGCACTTTAGCATATGAGTGGAAAAATATTTTTGTTTACATCAATTGTAATGGCAATTAATAGTTTAGTGAAATACATGCCTTAATGATGAGTGCCATCTATTGAAATAACATGCCTACAACTTTTAAAACCATCAATGCTTGCTTTAAAAGTCCGAAACAAAAAATAGAATATTTAGTCACCTTGCATTATTGTTGATCGTTCTCCCACTGAATAATAATGTCTGGATTAAGAAATTGCAATGCTTTCATATATGCAGGTAATGTCTATAAAAAAAACTTTAAATCTCTTTACACCATCTTAAATGCCTTCCTTTGACCTTTTTGAGCTTTCTAATCGCTGGGGTATAATGGTGAACCTCTTTAATGGTTTTTTTAACCATCTTGATGCTAAAATATGGGTCACTTAGAATTTAGCAAATAAATTGAAGTAGCAATGAAGTTGTTGTTTAAACTATAATGATCCTCCTTATATTTATCCAGATTACCAGTATTCTCAATCATTTTTCTTGTTTTCCATATACCACTGGAAACCTCTATAAAGCGTATCTTTCATCCTCAACCCTACATATATTGTTTTAAAATAACCTTCCAACTATCTAGTCTAGATTGATCACAAAGGAACTCCGTCGCTTTTTCTAGATTATACTTTCTCATAATGAATTTTATTTGGTTTTTGTTCATGAATAACATATCTGAATATAGACACGAAATAATATTATTAGTAATAATACCCACTAAAAATTCAATGTAATGTTTTTATTTATTAAAATATTAACCTAACCTAATATATTTTGGGTTATTCTGAGTCCAAAGTGGAATTAAACACAATAACCACCGACCATGCACCTAAAATCTTCTAGGATTTCTTTAGTTTGATCCAACTATGGAATTGCAATGGAAGAATGAATACTAGTATAATCATTGTAGGTGCAGTCTCTCCATTAACATTTCCATCATCATCATCAAAATTTTGATTATCGTCTGAAGATTCATATTGTAAAGGTTTGTCACTATCTAAATTAACTTGAACGTCGTTATTGTTGTTCACAATTTCTGTGAGTTAAGTGAGTGTACCTACACAATTATTAAACCTACAAAATTTATCACAACATCTCATTCAATATTTCACAAAGTTAATGAATTAAAATGGGTTGTTTATTACATATCAATTGCCTACACTGAAGTAGGACATTATGAACCACTTAATTAAAAAATTTCAAATTCATAGACACATTGTTAGGTCCTTAGTATCAAAATTATTCACAAGTCCAAGAGTGTTTTGATATTGTACTTCAAACCCAGCATCAAATTGTTGTTCCACAGCCCCTCTTAAAGAATTAATATTCAAATTTGATGAATAATGAATATCTTGTAGATCAAACTCATGAATTGTGGGTTCTAAAACAATAGGGGAATGATCAACTGACGCATATGTGTCAAGCGTCTGTAGATCAATGCTATTATCATAAATTTCAACACTACAAATAAATAAAGAAAAAAAAACAATCATTATAAATATAATTCTCACCAAATATTGCTTGTCTATTGTACGTAAAATAACTTGGATATTGATTAGAAAGAACCACTTAATCTTCGGAATTATTAATACCCATTTTAGTCCTAAACAACATTTGCAGACAGTCATATTTGAGGTATATTCCACCACTAAAGAATGCCAACTATATTGCACTAAATCATCATCATGCAGAACCTCACTACCAAATATAAACTTACTCTTATTTTATTATCATCCATCTTAAAATTATAAATGAGTAATGTTCAAAAAATTTTAATTTATGCACTTTAAAGAAGTTTTTTATGATTCTTGTAGATGATAAATAGAACATGCACTATTTATAGGCCCACGTATAAACGTTATAAATGAATTGATGCAAGCTAAAATGGGTAAGGAGTATGGACTCACAAGGAAGGGAAGGGATCTCTCCTTACAAGGTGATTAAGGAGTCACTCCTTGTGTGTCTAACTTGACAAGCTCATCAATGCCAAGTCTCATCAATGCATAGGAAAAGTAAGGAAATGTATTCCCTCTTTTTCCTCTTATAAAATGTAAGGCAATCTCATCAATGCCAAGGAAAAGCAAGGGAATTTATTCTCTCTTTCCCCACTTACACAATGTAAGCAAAAGCTCTTGTAGGAATAGAACAAGCAAGGTGCAAGACTATCTCTGGCTTGCAAGGTGCATCAGGCTATTTTCTTACTTGTTTTCATTTAAATGATGTATGTTAAATAGTTAATGTTAGGAATAATGTAGCTAACTCTTTTTTCCCTTCAAAATTTTTTATTTCCCCTTGCCCTTTTAGCTCTAATGAAAAAAGTTGCTCTTTATGCTTTAAATGCTTATTTTCTTGTCATGACCAAAACCCATCGTGAATGGCACCTACACTAACCCTCGGATGGTAGATCCATTTAACTTAAACTACTCCCAAAAATCAAGATGATCCAATCACTTCATTTAATAATCCAATGTCTTAAAATGTTCTAATAATAATAAATGTGTTAATAAAATGAATGTCGAAACAACCCCAAGAATCAAAAATTCATTGTACCAAAACATTACAATTGCCAATAAAATAGTTCAACCCAAAAATAAGTAAAAATATTTGAGTCCAAAACAATGGTCCAAAAACTAAGAAGATAACTCATGGCTTCCTAGAGATGTATCTTACCCTAGAATCAATTGAAGTCTGCTCTGAAGGTGACGCCTCGATGTAGTCTCCAAAAAATTCTCTACATTCAATAAAAGAAAGCATGTGTAATATTAGTACACCAGAAACATTGGTTTACTGGTAGGGACATTGCTCAACCTAAATTAAGTAGTGTGAATAAGCAATTATAACTTATTAAAACAGAACAATCATGAACACATACCATATAACTGTACTTCAGTTATGTGATACTAAGTCTTTCAACAACACCACAGAGATTCGTTAAGTACAACTCAATGTAGAGATAGTAACTTAAGTCAAGGATGAAACTACCAGCATCAATCCAAGTCAATAAACCATGACTCAAAAACAATATGTTAAACCATGTTTTAAATACATAAGTAAATTGACAAAAAAATAAATGTGCCAATCATTTGCAATTTAGCTCAAACCACTCCTGGATCTAATTCAACAATAATAATAACAAGGATCATAAATCCTGATTAACTTAAGGAACCAAATATAACAAGTAAACACGTAAACTCGGTCCATTAAAGGAACTATCACACTCACCAATACCTTGTACATATATAATAAAGGTTTTATGGTCTCCCTGCAGGGGAAGAGATAAAGAACGTGTACCAAATCTTAGATATCTAGTGTCGTCAACCTTATAACAACTAATCCGATGAAGATTTCCATCCCATAATAATTAATAGATATCACAACATTCATAACCATATTAAGAATAAATAACGATACTTGTACAATTAACAAATAATTAATATAACCTTATTATGTGTGGTTAGCGCTTAGGATATCATTCAAACATTTATTTTCTTTGAACATGCATTAGAACAAGTACATAAAGAAATAGTTAAGATGCACACATAAATCATGTTGGGTTTCAACTATGTTAAACCATTACCTACCTTAATCTAAGATTGCACCACTCTATTAAACTTGAGCTTTCCCTTTCCATGCAATTAAGGCTAGGTTATGGACTAAAAGCAACAATACAATCATATTTCAAATAATGACCTAACACGTTCAAGGATTATAACCCAATCTCGTAACTCTAAGGTAAAAATCATGATTATTCCTCCTATTATAGGGTTGTCTATTATCATTCCACCTTAATCCTACCAATTTCAAGGATATAATGGTGAATTCTAAGCATGTAATTGTAAATTAAAACCTTTAACTTAAACACAATGGTTTTCTACCCAATTCACCTAATTACACAAAAAAATCACCCAAGTCAAATTAAATCCTACCCTAAACTCGTAAACTAGTGATTCTAAGGATTAATAATCAAAAAACTAGTTAATGGAAGGATTAACTTATCTTAACAAAGAAATTTAATGGAATTTCGATTGAAATCACCCAAAATCACCTCTCCAAACCCTTAGATAAATGTGGGAAAAAAATATTTTTGAGGTATTTTCTGCATTAATCAGCATATTCCCACCAAAGTACTCCAATCTCTCAAAGAAATATCACTATAGCGAGATCCGCCACCTATGGTGGGATAAACCAAAGTTGAACCCCGCTATAGCAGAAAAATTCTCATTATAGTGGTAAAGTGGTAGCAGATTGGCACTCTCTACAACAGGGTAGGTGAAGAAGAAACTTAGGATTTCTCCCAGTTTTTCCATTATGACAATACACCCTTAGATTTTGGCATCTTAAACTATCACATTTACGTTAAATTTGATATCGGGATTTCTACTCACCTAAATTTACTTCCAAGAGATCCTACTAATTTTTTATCATCTTGGCTATCATAAAATCATCCTAAATCATATAACCTTTAACTAATCCATTCCTGAATTACCATAGACCATACCATGCTTAGATTTTGTCCAAAACTAGCTTAGCCTGAAATTTCTAACTCTAAATTAAAGGAAAACTGTTAGACTGCAAAATTTCTAGTATTTTATTTTGGTATGTCCTTTGTGTTTTATGGTGATTTCTAAGTTGAATTGTGATAAAAAATGATAACGGGACCATTAGGAGATATTTCAGAGTTTTTGGAATGAGTTTTGAGATATTTCAAAACCCTAAAACAGTATGAGACCGCATTAAAGGCATGCCACAGAGGGGAGGCACACCTTTATACAAAAACTAATGAAGGTATGCAATATGAGTGTGTCACACTCTTGGCATTCTGCGATAAGGGTGTGCCACGCCCAAGGGTACAGAAATTCTATTTTTTTTTTAGTTTGGGTTAAGGGATTTTAGGTCTTTTACCTATTAAACAACTTACAAATCATATTAAAATGCAATTCTCACCACAATGTCTTCTCTCCTCCTAAATCCTCAAAATCACAAAGGGAGAGTTTTTCACCAAAATTTAAGATTGAAAGATACCAATTTGAGTTTCCTTCAAGAAATTCACTAAGTCCAGGTATGTGGGGTTTGAAGAAAGATAACCTTCAATCCTTGTGTCCAAAATTTAAGTTTTTATCATGAATTTGAGATTTTTATAACTAGGATTTATACCCATTTTTCTTATGCTTGATTTTATGATGTTTTATCATGAGTTGCAAATTGTTTTGTATATGTTTTATGCTTTTTTAAGTTAATCTACAAAACTAATTTAAAGAATTGAGTTATGACATTTTGATATGAAGTTTCCATGAGTTGACAAGAGAATAAAATTTGAGCATTGAGTATTCAGTTTGCACAAAGTTTAAGTTTACTAGTTTGAGTTTCAAAAACATTATAGTTCATAGTTTTATTCTTATATAAGATTTCAAAAAAGAAATGAAGTTCACATAAGAAACCAAGAATTTGAGATAGAAATAGTGGTATATAATAATTTTAAACTTATCAACTTATATTCCTATTTTGAAGTGAACTTCATAGATAAAGTATGATAAATAATATGATTTTGGAAGTAGTATCTAGAACCTAGGGGGGAATATGGGTTTAGAACATCTTATTTCTCAAAAACTATGTGCCACCGTAGGTTATTTTACCTTGTCTAAATGGGCATACTAGTTATATTATTTAGTTTGTCCTATTGGACATATTTAGGTGATCTCCAGAGTTATCCTTTATATGTGGGCTATTGTAATAAGGGTTTGAGTCATCGTGCTCTTTTGATAAGGACTTAAGTCATCAAATTCTATGTTGCTCACTTGTTTATGTCAGTTATGAGAATCTTCCACATAAATGTATATTTTAGAAACTAAGTGTAATGACTCAGTTGTTGTTTAGATATTAATTTATGAGTTATTCTTTATGAAATTTTATCTTTAAGTCTTAGTCTTACTTATGATCAAGGTGGGTCCTTTTACACTTAGCATGCATCAACTTCAGTTTTACTTATTTCATTTACCCCCACAAACTCTATAAATTTCATAAGTACTGACCATATATATGTTTGTGTGGCTACACTGTTTCAAAATGTTGGTTCTGGTGTTCATCCCCTATAACACGATTAACTACCAGCACCACTTCTTATATTCAGATAGTTGGTAAATCTTCATATATTAAAGACCAAGTTTATGACGATTCCTGATGTTTATTGCTGTTATTTGCCTTTTAACATGGGTCAGCTGGCGTCTATCCAAGTGGATCTTCAATTTTAGTTAAAGGTTTGTTAATACTAGTCAGAGGATGCATTTTTTCAATTTTTAATAGATTTAAAATTTATTGAGTTATAGTGTTTTCATTGAGATTATTCATTTATTTCAACTCAATTATAAGTTACTTCAATTTCCCCTGATGTTTTAAGTTTACATTAATGAGAGTTCAGTATTGAGTAAATATCATAGGTTAGCATGGGGCTATTCGTATTCTTAAGTACCATGTGGCGTCCAAAGGGTATCTTTGGGGTGTTACACACTTGGTATTAGAGCCTAAGGTCTTAATAGAAAAATAAATGAAAGGTATCTTTTATATCTTGAATGAAGGATTGGTGACACTGACTAACTTCAAGGATCAAACATAATTAAAAAAACTTGATTAAGTTAATTGTGGACTTAATTAATATTTTCAAAACTTTTTAATTTTTTTAAAAATACAAATCAACCCACACCCCTCTCCTCTTCAAATCATCTATCTGTCGCCTCTCTCTAGACAGTTTCTCTCTTAAAAATTCTACTAACCAACACTTATGCAAATTTCGTCCTTTAATCCCTAATGATTTCAACCTTCGACAATAAATAGTTTTGAGTTCTTTTTAGACTTTCAACCGTCAATCGACATGATAGCATTCTCCGATGATAATATCTTTGAGTTATTTATCGTCCCTTTTTGAATTTCACAATTTGAATATTTGTTATGAAGAAAAATAACAAGTTGAGTTAACTTCTCTTCCCGTATGGTTTAACAATTTTAATATTTGTTTCTTAAATTTGAAATGGGAACTCAATTAAATCATAATTTGTGGCATTTTTTCTCTTCTCTTCTCGGAGTGAAATATAATCTTTATTGCTATTTTACTTCTTGTTGTTGAACATTATTGTAAAAAATAGCGAGAGTTGAATTTTAAATTTTTTTGGAGACATATGTTATGACAAAATATAAGAAACAAGTGGAGATTTGATTTGTTGGTGTTTATTGTGTTTTTGAAGTTTTTTGTTGTTTGTGTTTGTACAAAGAGGTGTTTAGTGTTGTTGTTTGTTAATTTTAATGCTCTTGGCGTGTGTGTGTTGTGTTGTGTTGATATGCTGGGTTGATTTGTTATTTGTGGATGTTGTTGGTCTTTATAAAAATGGTGTATTGATAAATAGTGATATTGTTGTTGTTCTATTAAATAAAATTGCTATTGGTTTGTTTTTTCAATAGATAAACCATCTGTTGCAATAAATTCACCATCTATTGCAATAGATGAATCATCTGTTGGATGAAATCCTAATAAATATTCCAACAGATAACATGTCCTAGACTTTGATAGCTTCCAACAAATGGGTCATCTATTACAACGGATGACCTATTTGTAGGAAGGAATATAAACAATATTGACAGTTTGATTTCTTTAGACAGATCACATATTGTTGCAATAAATAAATGGTCTATTGCATAGATTAGTAGTGTTGGTGTTAGTGGTATTAGTATTGGTGGTGTAAGTGGTGTTAGTGGTGTGGTGGTATTGCTGGTATTGGTGGTGTTGGTTGTGTTGGTGGTGTGGGTGTTAGTTGTGTTGTGGTGTTGGTATTGGTGATGTTGGTGGTACTGAGGTGGTGTTTTTGCCAACAAATTACACTTCTATTGGTGGTGTTGGTGGTGTTGGTATTTGTAATACCCCATAGTATTCTTAGCTTAATTCAGCTTCTAGTTGCATGCATAAGAGGCTTAAAACCTAAAAAAAATTCTAAGTGTTGGGGACTTAATCATTTTTAAGGTCTCTTAACTTTGAGGGTTTTTAAATTGGTCTTCCTGACATTGAGATGTTGGTTTTTCAGTTAATATATGTTCAGGGGTGTAAGGAGCATATCTCGGAGAGGTTTCAAATTTTTTGAACGAGGATTGGGTCATGTTTGGATCATGATTTTAGGGCTGCGTAGCGATCATAATAGCGATGGAGCCCTCATCGCATAGTGATAAGCCTTTAATTTGCATTCCAATTACAAATTTAAATATCTGAGGGGAAATTATGTCTTTTCCCCTCAACCCAATTCGTAAATCCACAACTTAAAGCTTCATTTAGGGAATTATTTGCCAATCTTATCCAATTTTCTCTCAAAAACAAACTCTCTCCTCCCCCAAAATCATCAAATTCCATTACTTTCTTTCCAAGAAAACCAAGAATTCAAATTCCCCAATTTATGAACATTCAAGAAAGCATCAAGATTGGTGTTTCTTTTTCAAGCTTAAGGGGTTAACGTATGTATCATCTTCATCCATGGGCCCTTTTTACCCAAGGAGTCCAAAAATCCAGTTTTATTATTAAACTATGAGTTTTTACATGACTTTGTTGAACTATCTCCATGAATTCCTTGTTATTTCAATTTCAAGTTAAGATTTCAATTGCTTTCATGTGGATTGGATAATAGAATATTTCAAATATTGTAGTTTCCATATCATGTTTAGGCGAATAACATACGAATCGGAATAAATCTTCAACTTATGATTTTTTTATGTGATCATGCTACATCATCATGTTTAAAAGCATCCCCATGTTAAAGTCTTAATCTCCATGTGTTTGATGAAATGCCATAGTTATGGATTTTGAATAATGATTTTCCATTATGGTTTTTAAAGCTTTTATATGTCTTGATTGTTATTTCCATTCAGTGTTGGTGGGTTATGAACACCCGATACTTAGTTTTTTACATAATTACAGTATCTTCAGAATGATTTCTGATATACCATGAGCATTGGCATTCAGTCAGCTATTATGATTAGTTATTTGTTCAGTTAAGCTTAGTTTTGTCCAGTAATCAGTGTCAGTTCATTTGGGAGTAGGATTTATCACTGAGTGAATACAGGGATGGTGGCTTCCCTGTCAGTTTGGCAGAGTCGATAGTAGCAGTACCTATATTTCAAAACTATGTAGCCATCATAGAATATGAGGATTCACCCTTCATTTTAGGCTTGAATTCCTCTCATGGGTCACCCGCCAGTTAGGCTTAATACCCTGGTCCTTAAGGATATCAATTTAGTGGATCCATATAACAAGTGTTAGTACCCGTGGCACAGTACTGACACCTTTCAAATAGGGGTCACAGGTTGGACCCCAATTAGCTTATATTGGGGTATATGCGTTAGATAATACCTCTCACAGTCTCAATTCAGTGTTCAGTACAAAATTTAGTTCAAGTTTGCTTGACCATAGCATACAGACTTCCAATTATTTAGTTATCAAATTTCAGTATTTTAGTTTACATATTATTTCAGAAACATTATATGTTTAGTATTGCATTCTCAGTATTTCAATTTTCATGCATGCACACTTGGTTGTCTCATTCTATTAAGTCAGTCATTACTTCGTGCATAGTTAACCCATATAATTCAGCCTAAAATTATCTCATATACTAGTACATTCAAATTACTGATCGCATACTTTCTTTGCACTATGATGTCTTATATCATAGGTTTGGATGCATAGTTTCTTGATCGCACTTAGGTAGTTCAGCGTTACAGCAGCAACAGCAGTGGTGAGTCCTCATCCTTCGAGGACATGTTTATTTTTAATTCAGTTATTTTAATATTTATTTATTACAATCAGTTGGAGTTAGTAGGCTGTTTGTCCCATCAACTCCATAATTAGTCAGTTAGAGGATATTTAGACATTCAGATAGTAAGTTAGTTTATTAGACTTATCAGTTAGATTTTAGTACTTTTTTCACAGATGTTTTAGACTTGTGAATTCAATTGTATTTTCAATACCCAAACCTTATGGCCTATCAGTTATTTTCTATGCATGTCTATTAGCATAATATTATCCAGTACTCTTAATAGGTACCAGCTCATGGGTAAGCTTGTCGTCAGTTGTGACCATAAGCAGTGATGTCGTGACTAGGGGCTAGACTTGGGTCATGACAAAATTTGGTATCAGAGTCTAAGGTCTTACGATTCCCTGCAGAATCTAAAAGCCGCATTGAGTAGATACTTATGCATGGGTGTGAAGCGGACACACTTATGGACAAGAGGCTACAAGATATTTTAGGAAAAGTTTCCCTTCTTTCAGTATTCATTTTGTGCGAAATAGTGTGAGATCTATTTATACACTATTTTTTGACTCATTATTACTTTGATTAATAGACACGGCCTCCCAAAAGAAACAATGGAAGAAGAAATGGAAATCAACCCATACCTCCGCCTGTTCAGGAAGATCCCCTGAACAACCACGCCTCTCATGCTGAGTTCAGAGATGCATTCACTACTTTAGCTCATTCTGTAGTTGCTCAAAACCATCAGAAGGTTGTTACCCTAGCTAATCACGTGGAAAATATAGTTGCAACTAGGATTCAAGATTTTACCCGAATAAATCCCCTTTTATTTTTGGGATCTAAGTCTGATGAGGATCAGTAGGAATTTATTGATATGGTTCAAAAATTTATAGATATTATAGGTGTCACGTCGAGTGTAAGTGTAGATTTGGCTACTTAACAGTTACAGGATGTATCTCATACTTGATATAAGCAGTGGAAGGAGGATTGGGGTGTTGAGGCAAGGCCTGTTGAGTGGGAGGAGTTTTCCAAGGCCATTTTAGATAGGTTATTCTCGTTAGAGTTAAGGGAAGATAAGGTAATAGAGTTCATTAATTTGAAGTAGGGTAATATGAGTGTGAAGGAATACTCGGTTAGGTTTACTCAGTTGGTGAAGTATACTCCTTCGATGGTGGCTGATAATAGGTCTAGAAAGAGAAAGTTTGTTTCTGGTATAGCTGATAATATAGTCAAGGAGTGTAGGACTTCTATGATAAATAAGGATATTGACCCATCTAGGCTTATCGTTTATGTTCATCAGATTGATGAAAAGAAGATTAAGGAGAAAGAAAGAGAGAATAAGAAGGCTTGAACAGGTAGCTTTAACTTTTCCCAGCCGAGGTCAGACGGTGGTAACCATTCTTAATTCCTTCAAAAGTTTTTGGCCCCATCTTCATCTTTAGCTATTGTGCCAGTGCCAAAATTTAAAAATAATAGTCGGGATAGAGCGCCAGGCTCCAAGTCCCAGGGTAGTATGAACAGTGGTCATACTAAACCACTTTGCCAAAAATATGGTAAAAATTATTAGGGTGTGAGTAAGGCTGATAGTGATGTGTTTTTGGATATAGCAAGCCAGGACATAGGATCAGAGAGTGTATGGTGGTGGGGCAGAGGGGCAGGAATGATCGCTAACATAGCCAAAATACTTCTTCAGCAGCACTCCTAAGTCACCCGACTCAGCAGGGCGCCACTTCTAATGTGACCAGTGGGAAATGCCAAAATAGACTATATGCACTCCAGTTCTGACATAATTAAGAAAGTTCTCCTAGTGTGGTTATGGGTACGTTATTGGTCTTTCATCTTCATGTGTGCGTTTTACTAGACCCCGGAGCCTTACTTTCTTTTATAACCTCCTATATAGCTGTTAATTTTGGTGTCATCCCAGAAACATTAGTAGAGCCTTTCTCAGTGTCTACCCCAATGGGTAAATCAATCATAGCCACATGGGTATACAGAAATTTCCCGATTACAATATCTCAGAAAGTCACATCAGTTGATTTTGTTCAGCCAAGGACTACGCCAAGCTCTATATTAGAGAGTTGGTTAGGTTACATGGGGTCCCGATGTCTATCATTTTAGATAAAGGTTCTCATTTTACCTCTCACTTTTGGAAGGCTTTTCAGAAGGGTTTTGGTACCCAAGTTCAACTCAGTACAGCTTTTCATCCTCAGACAGATTGTCAGGTAGAGAGGACCATTCAGACCCTAAAGGATATGTTGAGGGTGTGTGTTCTTGATTTCAAGGGTAGTTGGGATGATTATTTACCTTTGATCGAGTTTTCCTACAATAACAGTTATCACTTCAGTATTCAGATGGGTCCATTTGAGGCTCTCTATGGGAGGAGATATAGATCTCTAATTGGTTCATTTAAGGTAGGTAAGGCTTCTTTGATAGGATCAGATTTAGTGTTTGATGCAATGAAGAAGGTTTAGTTGATTAGGGAGAGGCTAAAGACAGCCCAACACCATCATAAATCCTATTCAGATGTGAGAAGAAGGGATCTTGAGTTTCAAGTTGTGGATTTGGTGTATTTAAAAATCTCGCCCATGAAGGGAGTGAAGATATTTGGTAAGAAAGGGAAGCTTAGTCTTTTATATGTTGGCCCTTATAGATTTTTGAGTCATTTTTTGGAAAGGTAGCTTATAAGCTTGAGTTGCCTGTAGATTTGGCATTATTCATCCAGAGTTTCATGATTCCCTATTAAAGAAGTGTATTGGTGATCTAGCTATTGTAGTTCCTTTAGAAAGCACATATGTTCAGGATAACCTTTATTACGAAGAAATCCCAGTCGAGATCCTTGATCATCATATTCAAAGCATAAGGAACAAAGAAGTTCTCTTGGTCAAAGTTCTTTGGCGGAACCAGTCCGTTGAGGGAGCCACTTAGGAAGCAGAAGAAGATATGCATACCAAGTACCCTCATCTATTCTCTACAAACTCAGACTCAGCTTAAGGTAACAATTTTCTTAAGATTAACTCTCTTCAGTTCTAAGCTTTAGTTATGTAATCCATCTTATGTCATTGCATGCATTCAAAAAATTAGT
This sequence comes from Capsicum annuum, assembly GCF_002878395.1. Taxonomy (NCBI): domain Eukaryota; kingdom Viridiplantae; phylum Streptophyta; class Magnoliopsida; order Solanales; family Solanaceae; genus Capsicum; species Capsicum annuum. The sequence goes on along the minus strand of NC_061116.1, from coordinate 54,453,185 downwards.
TCAGTCATGTATTATATTTTAGACTCAGTCATGTAATCATGTTTCCAATTATGCACGTTTAGTCTGTGATCTCAGTTGCCTTAGTACAGAACTCTCAGCCTAATCAGTCTTATTTGGGGATAAATGTTCCCAAGGGGGAGATATTATAATAGCGCATATTATTGTTAGCTCTGTTCAGCTTTTAGTTGCATGCATAAGAGTCATAAAACCTAAAAAATTAACCAAGTATTGGGGACTTATTCATTTTTAAAGCCTCTTAACTTTGAGGATTTTTAAATTTGTCTTCTCAACCTCAAGATGTTGGTCTTAAGTTAATTCATGTTTAGGGGTGTAAGGAGCATGTCTCGAAGAGGTTTCGGATTTTTTCGATTAGGATTGGGTTATCTTTGGATTATGATTCCAGCAGTTGATCACGATAGGGACGTGTCACAGTCATAATAGTGATGGAGCCCTCATCACATCACAGTGATCCTTTAATCCGCATTCAAGTTACGAATTTAAATATCTGAAGGGCAAATATGTCTTTTCCCCTTAACCCAATTCATAAATCCATGACTTAAAGCTTCAGTTAGGGCATTATCTACCCATCTTCTCAAATTTTTTCTCAGAAATAAACCCTCTCCTCCCCCAAGGTCATCAAATTCTAGTACTTTCTCTCCAAGAAAACCAAGAATTCAAGTTCTCCAATTCAAGAACATTCAAGAAAGCATCAAGATTGGTATTTCTTTTTCAAGATTAAGGGTTTAAGGTATGTGTGATGTTCATTCGTGGGCCCATTTCATCCATGGAGTCCAAGAATCCATTTTTATTATTAAACTATGATTTTTCACAAGACTTTGTTGAACTATCTCCATGAATCCCTTGTTATTTCAATTTCAAGTCAAGATTTGAATTCTTTTCATATGGATTGGATTATAGAATGTTTCAAATATTGTAGTTTTCATATCATGTTGATGTGAATCAGAATAAATCCTCAACTGATGATTTTTTTCATTTGATCATGCTACCTCATCTGGTTTAAAAGCGTCCCCGTGTTAAAGTCTTAATCTCCATTTATTTGATGAAATGCCAAAGTGATGGATTTTGAATGATGAAATACATTATGCTTTTCAAAACTTTTATAAGTCCTTATTTTTATTTGCATTCAGTGTTGGTGGGTTATGAACACCCGATACTTAGTTGTTTACATAATTTTAGTATCTTCAGAATGATTTCATATATTCCATAAGCATTGTCATTCAGCCAGTTATTATGATCAGTTGTTTGTTCAGTTAAGCTTAGTTCAATCCAATAATCAATGTCAGTTCAATTGGGAGTAAGATTTAGCACCAAGCTAATATAGGGATGGTGGCTTCCCCATAAGTTAGGTAGAGTTGTTAGTAGTATTCCCTATATTTCAGAACTACGTAGCCAGCGTAAGATATAAGGAGTCACCTGTCAACTTAGCTTTAACTTTCTCTTGGGGATCACCCATCAATTAGGCTTGATATACTAGTCCTTCGGGATATCAATTTAGTAGATCCAGACAGCCAGTGTTAGTACCTATGGCACGGTACTGACACCCTTCTAAATAGCGTCACAGGTTGGACCCTAATTAGCTCATATTAGGGTATGTTGATTAGATTATACCTCCCCCAATTTTAGTTTACTATTTAGTACAAAATTCAGTTCAAGTTTGCTTAATCATAGCATACAGACTTCCAGTTACTCAGTTATCAGATTTAGTATTTCATTTTACAGATTATTTCAAAAACATTATATTCTTGGTCTTGTATTCTCAGTATTTTAGTTTTCAAGCATGCATACTTAGTTATCTCATGCTATTTAGTCAGTCGCTACTTCATGCACAGTTAACCCATGAATTTCAGCCTAACCTCATCTCATATACTAGTACATTCAAAGTATTGATCGTATACTTTATTTGCACTATGATGTATTATATCATAGGTTCAGAGGCACAGTTTCCTGATCGCGCTTAGATAGTTCAGCGTTGCTGCAGTTGCAGCAGTGGTGAGTCCTCATCCCTTGAGGACAAGTTTATCATTTATTTATTTTTGCATTCTATTATTATAGTCAGTTGGAGTTAGTTGGGGATTTGTCCCATCAACTCCATAGTCAATCAGTTAAAGGCTTTTCAAATATTTAAACAGTCAGTTAGTTTATTAGACTTATCAGTTGGATTTCAGTATTTTTCATAGATGTTTAAAACTTGCAAATTCAGCTATATTTTTAGTATCTATACTTATGGCCTTATCAGTTATTTTTTGTACATTTCTATTATCATTATATTATTCAGTGACCACAGTAGGTACCAGCTCATGGGTTAGCTTGTGGTCACTTATGACCATAAACACCGTTGTCACGACTAGGGGCTAGCTTCAGGTCTTGACAATATTTATGGCATTTGTTCTCTTCTGTTTTTAGACTGAGATAGTATTTTTTATTGTTACTATAGTTCTTGTTTTCGAACATTGTTGTATAAGATAGTGAGAGTTGAATTTTTTATTATTTTTTAAGACATCTACTATTCCAAATATAACAAACAACTGTTGATTTGATTTGTTAGCATTTGTTATGCTTTTTGAAGTTTTTTGTTGTTTATGTTTGTACAAATAGGTGTTTGGTATTCCTATTGGTTAATGTTAATGTTCGTGGTGTGTGTGTTGGGTTGTGTTGGTTTGCTGGGTTGATTTTTTTATTTGTGGGTTGTTATTAGTCTTGGTAAAACTTGTGTATTGATAAATGGTGATATTGTTGCTATTCTATTGAATAAATCTTGCTAATGATTTGGTTTTGTCAATAGATGAACTATTTTTCGCAATAGATGTACCATCTGTCACAACAGATGAACCGTCTATCACAACAGATGAGTCATCTATTGGATAAAATCCTAATAGTTATTCAAACAGATGACATGTAAAAGACTTTGGTTTCTTCCAGTAGATCACTCATTTGTTGCAATAGATGACCCATCTATTGGAAGAGATCTAAACAATATTGATAGTTTGATTTTTTTCTACAGATCACTCATTTATTGTAATAGATGAATGATTTATTACACAGATCAATTATCTATTTCAACCGACGAGTGATCAGTTGGAAGAAATCACATTGATATTGAAACTATTTGTATTATTTAAAAAAAATCACTCATTTGTTTCAACATATGATTTCTCTATTGCAATAGATTATTCACCTATTGCAACAGATGAGTAAACTGTTAGAACTATTATTTTACTGTGTTGTACTTGTTTAATTTACTTTAATGATGTATTAATCAGTTATAATATTTTTTATTTTTCTATTATTTTTAGATAATATGGCTCCCAAAAGAAAATAAAGCGAATCAAGTCAAAGTAAAGGAATAAGTAAAGTAGTTGGGCTACATCCACCACTCAATGAACTTTCTCTACAAATGATATCTCAATCAGAAGCAGAAAAAAATGAACATGAGGAAGAAAAAAGTTTTAAAAGAGATGTTCCAAACATTAATAGCCCTTTCACTGAAGTGTTGGTCAAAACTTTCAGCATTGGTAGTTATCCTATGAGAATGCAGTGCAATGGTACAACAAATTTAACTGGTGATCTTCTGGTAAAGTCAGCCATAGGAAAATCTTTTGATACCTTTAGAAAAATACTTCGAGACCAAAAATTAGGTGCTTATTTCAGGGATAGTTTCTTTGGGCAATATCTTAATATCTCAGAGGACAACAATGCTCATTTCCAAATGAGCATAGTGAATGGTCTTCTCAAGCATAGGTTTAAGAATGAAAATAAAGAAAATATGGATGAGGTTTGATAAATTACTGTGGCATGCTAGTTTGTTTTGATTGGAAGGAGCTTGTCATAGTTACTAGACTCAAATGCTATCCTCCTTCTAAACCTGTACCAATTCTAACCTAAAATAAAGCATCCCGCACACCAAAAGGCAAAGGCAATTCAAGTAATGGTGATTACTTGTTGTCCCTTGTTGGTCCAAGCTTCAAAAACACAAATTTGATAGAAGAGTTGAACGATAAAAGACTTTTAAAGAAGCACAAGAAATTATTGTGCTTGGTTTGGTTTGTACATGATATTATTTGGAGTAGAGACATTAACAACAGCATACCACTTGGTTTAATAATGCTCTTTGAGGATCTTGAGGCATTTAACAGCTATCCTTGGGGTTATGAAAACTTCAAAATAACTATCAAATATATTTTGACTTTGTTAACTCCAAAGACAGTCAACTCTTGCTATTTTTGAAACAACAAACTAGTATGATTATAATCATACTGGTTTTACTGATTTTAGTGGTCGATATACCCCTTGTTTTAATTGACATACTAAATCCCCTCCTAGCTTGTGTTGTGCATGTAAATTTCAAGGATTCAGGGCCAAACATGATGGAGTGATTAATTTTATTGATGCATTAATTATTGTTCTAAAGGTACTAAAATATAAGAGGGGTATCATTCCATCAAAGAGAATTTTAGATGCATACACTCTGGTAGAGATTAAGGCCAAGAGAAGAAAGAAAGCAATAATCAAGGCATTATCAAGCACCAAAAAAGGAAAAATTGCAACTTCTCTATATTGCACTTTTGAGCAATGTGCAAGGGCCACAAGAAAACAGAAGCATGAGTTGGAAAAGATGAATATTTATCATCTGTTACAACAAACAAACAGACTACATATCTATTTTAGCAGATGACACATTTGTTTTAAATTATCAAACAGATATAAACATCTATTGCAATAGATGACTAACCTATTGCATCAGACGCATTATTTATTGCAACAGATATCTCATCCGTTAGAGGAAATCAAATAGGTTTTCCTACTGCTTTAATTTATCCCAACATATGACACATCTATTGGAAATTATCATACAGGTCTTTCTTCAATTTGAATGTATTCAACAGATGAGTCGTATATTGCAACAAATAGGTCATCTGTTGGGACAAATTAAAATAATAGGAAACCTGTTTGATTTTCTCCAACATATGAGTTATCTGTTTTCATTCTTTTGTATCTCTGTGATAAGCATTAACAATTCAAGCTTTCCAAGTGGACACAGTAGAAGCTACTACTAAACAACATACTATCACAGTTGATAATCCACCAACAGTTTCCAAAGAGAAAGAAAAAGAGAAGCATATTGGTACAGAAGAATGAAAGAATTATCCATTTGAATGGTTCAACATCTCAGACGAAGCTTTAAAAAAACTAAAAAAGTTAATCAACACCTATTCAAAATAGATTGTGGATGGACTGTTAAAGGTTCATGCCAACAAGTACAAAAATCATTTTTAAAAATATTGATTTATATAATTCTTCTTGTAAAAACATGACATTAACATATATAAATCATGCAAAAAAACAAAAAGATAAACACTACAAAGTGAACCAATCTGGTCTTGGTGTTTATATGTTCAACTTTGTTGTTGCACGTCCCAAAATAAAGAACTGGTTCTAATTGATGTGACAGCCCCAAACTCCCTGGAATGATGAGGTTTATTCAGGTTATTTAATTGTATCTATTTATTAATTTAATTATAACGTAATTTGAATGTTGGATATTATGTCCAGCACATCAATGCCACTTTTTACTTTCTCCAAAAGAAGGCTAAGTTGCAAACACAACAACAATACAGATACATGACAGGCAACTATTTGTTCAAAATTTACATCAATAAGGCCTATAATAGGTATTGTCAACAACAGCTGGAAGTTCCTCAAAATGAGAAATATTTAATCAACATTATCAAAGGCCTTAGAATTCTAGCTGGCTTACCTTGGCATTTGGTCAATGAAGTGTACATCTCAATCAATTAAGGTGGTGACTTCCATTGGGTTTTGGTTGTCGTTATTCTAAAATAGATGTATATATGAGTTTATAACTCGATGTAGGCAAGGAGACGTTCTAGGTCATTTTTTGAGATACAAAATTTGGCCAAAATATTGCCTACTTAGCTTGATATAAGTGGCTTTTTGGATCAAAATACGCGTACTGATTGGTCGACGATTAAAGCATATTGAGATAAAATAGATAGTCTATTTGATGTAGATATGTTGAAGGAATTGCTCAATAATTTAGTGGTAGCCTGTAAGTATCATAATTTAGTTCTATAAATTTCACAGCTCCTACATCAACCACAAGATATTTATTATCTAATTTTTACAAACGCAGGGATTACAGTATTTTTGTTGCCGCTTACACTAAGTATTTGACCGATAGATTACAAGTACCAAATGACAGACTTGATGCCCAATTAATATGTAAAATATATGCAACTCTTTTATGAAATTATGGAAATGTGAAGGCCAAGAATTGATGCATAAGAGACATTAAAGATCCACAACAACCAAAGTCAAATTCCACAGCACCGGATGAAGAACAATTGGCCGATATTGAGTAGATATTTATAGCTCGAGTCTGTCAAAGTAATAATCTCTCCTTTGAAATTGTTTGCTTCAAAACTTAAATTGCAAATATTTATCATTTGTACCTAAAACAAATTTTAAAATTTCCTTAATTTGTTGATTTATTTAATGTAATTTGTGAAGGTTTTGATTTATATTATTTTTTCATGAATTTTATTTATCGTTAGATTTGAACTTATAATTGAAAAGGAATACTAGATTCAAATATTGCAACAGATAATGGACATATGTTGCAACAGATGACACATCTGTTTTAAACTATCAAACAGATTTAGACATATGTTGCAATAGATGGATCATCTATTGGAACATATTAAAATCAGCCTTTTACTAGTTTGTTTCATTGTTTCCAACAAATGAACTATCTATTGCAATAGACCGGTCATTTATTACAACAAATGGGTAATCTGTTGCAAAAGATGGCTTGTCTATTAGAAATTATCAAATAGATATATACATGTAATTAATATTAAATTCATAAAAGTTGCAATTGAACTTAATAAATAAATACTAATTTTAGTGAAATTAATTTTACTTATTACCAACAAAACAATGGCTTATCAAATTAGTTTTGAATAAAGAGAAGGGTTGGGTTAAAATTTATCACTTTTAAAAAATTAATTAAGATCAATTGAGGCCAAATTAATATTTTCAAAACTCGTCATTCTTTTTCAAAATACAAATAAACCCCTCTAATCAATGCGTAATAAAAATTCAAGGGGTCAATCATTTCAAACCATTTCAACAGTTTCGAAGAAAAATGTTTCATCTTTTCTCTTTCTCTCACAACAAAGACTTAGCAGATTTCTCAACCCTTCACAACCAATCAATTTTTTCCCATTTCCGACAACATAGTTGTTACTTTTGACTTCCTTCTTGCTTGTACTATCATTTTTTCTCTCTTCACACGAAAAAGAGTTTGAGAAGATTTTTATATTTATTTATTTATTGTGAAAAATCAGGGAATTTCAGTTAATGATGAAAAAAGAAGACTTTTAGTTATATTATCTTTGAGAATGGCTTAACAATTTTGATTTTTGATACTAAAAAAGTAGGAAGAACTCGAGAAAACCCTAGTTTTTATCGTAGTGTTCTATTGACAGTCAAGAGTTTTAAGTGGGTATTTGTGGTGTTGTAGGTGGGTGTTGGTGGTGGAGTTGGTGTTGTTGTCACTATTGTTATTGTTTGTTTTTGTTGTTTGTTTATTTGTTTGTTTGTTGTTGGTTTTGTTATTTGTTTTTGTTTTGTTGATTTTGTTGTTAATGTTGTTCGTATTGTTGGTGTTGGTATTGGTGATGGTAGTGTTGGTATTGGTGGTATTGGTAGTGTTGGTGTTGGTGGTGTATTTTCCAACAAATTACACATCTATTGGAAAGGTAAAAGACCTGATTAAAACTCCATCCAATAAATGACTCATCTATTGCAACAGATGGCTCATTTGTTGCAAGTTATCAAAATAGAACTGCTACTGGTTTGATAACTTCCAGCAGATGACCCATCTCTTACAACAAGTAGAAAATTTGTTGGAAGGTATTAAAATAGGTCTTCCAACAGGTGGAACATCTGGTGGATCGTCTATTGGAATAAATTAAAATACCTCTTCCAATAGATGACCCATCTATTGCAATAGATGGATCACCTACTGGAAGAAATCAAACTAGTAGCAATTCTATTTTGATAACTTCCTATAGATGACCCATTTGTTGCAGTCGGTTAGTAATTTATTACAACAGATGGGTCATCTGTTGGAATTAATTTGAAATGTGTTGTATTTATTAAATTTTGTGTTACCTTTTTTAAAAATAAGGTAGACATCAATTATAATTTTTTTTGTTTTTTCTGTTGGTTGTAGATAAAATATGTCTTCCAAAAGAAAAGAAAGTGGAAGCGTATCAACTTCAGGCAAACTAACAAAAATTGCTAGAGTACAAATAGATTCAGAGGATCTTTTTGATAATCTATTTCAGAAAAAAAGTGAAGGCAAGCCTTCTGTATATGATGAAGTAGAGGAAAGATATGAAACAAAAATTTAGAAAGATGGTGAAGCTGAGAAAGGGTCTGTAGAGGGTGGTGGGGAAAATAAAAGTGAGGAGGAAGAAGATAAAGATAAAAAAGTTGAAAGTGAGCAAAATGGGGAAAAAGAAAATGATGATAATGCATCATCAATGGGACTTGAACTTAGATCAAAATCCTAGCATGATCTTGTCAAAACTATTAGTATTTAAAGGTTTCAAGTTGAGATGCCGATAGATAACCCAGCAAATTTAACTGGTGATTTTGTAAGTAAATCTCTTATGGGGAAAGGTTTTGCTGATTTTAGGAAGATTATAAGGGAGGAAAAATTTGAGGATCATTTTAGGTCCAACTATTTTGGATACTTTCTTGACTTGCCAGAGCACAATGTTGTGTTCTTCAAAATATCCGTGGTATATGGTCATCTCAAGCGAAGGAACAAGTATATGGGGGATAATAAAGATTTAAAGGAGGAGGGGATGAAGATGGATGAAATATGGACTAACTATTGTGGTATACCGATTTGTTTTGGCATGAAAGAGTTTTCCACAGTGACTTGATTGAGATACGATCATCCAAATGAACCTATTCCTAAGGTAACACCTATCAAAAGTGCAAGACAAGCAGGACACCCAAACCATCACCATCAAATAAAGGAAAGATACTGTCCAAGCAACCACCGACCAAAACTAATGAAAAATAAATGGGTTTTTGGTCATTGTAGGACATGGATATAAATCCATGATGTTGTTAGCTAATCCTCAGAATAAAAACATTCCAATGAAGTATAGGGTGCAGTTGTGCTTAGTTTTATTTTCTCATTCCATTATAGGGGCAAGAGACATCAACAAAGTTATAGAACTTTAATTGGTGGTGGTTGCTCAAGATTTCAATATATTCAATAGATATCCTTGGGGATATGAAAGCTATAAGTTGACTATCAAATAGGTATTAACAAAAGAATCCCTAAAGACGATCAGCTTATACATCTTCTCTTGGGCTTTCATGGTAAATTAAATCACTATTTGTTTACTGTTTCATTTATTTAAATTGAACAATTATTCTAACTTTTTTTGTTTGCTTCATGCTTACGTTTTTAGGCTTGGGTATTTGAAGTCATTCCTCACCTCCGAAAGTAGGTCAAGGATTACTCGGATGAGCTGACTCATCCAGGTATCCTTAGGTGGTTGGTAGCAACCCAAAAATGAAGGAACTCGATCACTTTAACCCTCTGGATGATGCAGTAAGTCTTCTTTCAAGTAGAATAATTTGACTCAAAGAAAGATATTGTAACATATGGTTAATCTGTTGCAACAGATGAATCATTTGTTGTAATAGAAAACTCATTTGTTGCATAAGTTGCCTGTGTTAACATATTACCCAACTGACTGCAAATTATTATTTGATTTAAATATATCTACTTTTATTTATAGGTTGTGCATCCATGGATTGTACCTACTAAGCAAGAGTTGGGGATGTCTTCTTTTGTTACTCTAGATCTTGTTCATACAATAGCAGACCCAATTATGGAGTTAATAAAGAAGGAATTTGATATAACAAGATCCATAAGATGAGAATCTAGGGAAGGTCAGCCTCATGTTGAGGCTCTTCATGACCAACCAGCTACAACAGATTTGGGTGTTGCTTGTGGGATTATTGGTGGTGATGGAGTTGCTGGTGGAGTTGTTGATGTTGGTTTCTTCCATGTTAATTTTGCTGCCAGGCATGATGATGAGCATGTTGCTGATGCACCATAAAAATAAATATGTTTGAAACTAAATTCAACCTTCTAGAAGATGATGATTCCAACTGACCCCTTTCAGTGGTCCCTTTTTAAGCTCATGTTCTCTTTGCAAATGCAAAAAGTGCATGAATAGATAGGTTGAACTCACTATAAGAATAGATGCTCTCACTGATGTTGTCGAGAAATTGACCTCCAAGAGGTGTCTCATACCACCAATGAAGATGAGAGATCCATACACTCCTACAGAAGAGGTTAGGAAGAGTTAAAACAATTGGAACTATACTCTCAAATAAGAAATCAATAAAAATTGAAAATCCTCCTCCCTTAAATGTTAACCTCAATAGGATAAATCATCAGATAAAGTATATGAATTCCAATCATGCCCCAAGAACCTTCAAGATGAATCTACTTTTCTCCAAAGACTTTAAGAAGATGACAAATTTGAGGGAGTGGTACGAGAACAGGGTAAGTTTATTTTTCTAACTTAACCTTCTCATCTACTTTAGTTCTTACATTCAAATTCATTTTTTTAATATATTAGCCATATGCTGCATAAGTTGCAGTAGATTAGCTAATCTGTTAATACAGATTCAGAAAAACTATTCAACAGATGAGTAATTTATTGCAACAGGCAGTCCATCTGTTACATAAGTTGTAGTAGATGGGTAATCTGTTAATAGATACAGAGAACCTATGCAACATATCTACCATCTATTGTAACATATTACACATCTGTTGCAACAGATGGTTCAACCATTGCATCTTTCCAGTTTGTTTTTAAAAAAAAAATTACTAACCTATTTAAAAGTTGTCTTCTTATATCACAGTATGTTGATAAAATTCTCTGCTACATGAGGGCAAGGCACCGCGCGCGCACTACATACGCACTTACATATATCGAATGTTTGCTAATTGGCACTGAAATATCATTACCAAGGACCTTACTTAATGAAAACACTGTGGCAAGGATGCAAGAGGTCTGGCCTGCTGGTGTACTGTATGAAAGTTTGAATCCTATGTATAAAAAAAATGTAAAAACATGATGACAATTTTTATTCTAAGTATTTAAATTACTAGTTGTATATTATTTAAGTATTGGCTTTTTTTTATGTTTGATGACATTTGTAATATTTTATTAAATTTGTAAACTTATGAATTAGTCTAAAAAATAATTACTAAGTTCAAATATTGCAACAACTGCATAGAGATTTGCATAATGCAATAGATGACTGACCCATTTCAACAGATGTCTTAACTAATGGAAAAGATCAAATAGATATAGACTTATCTATGCAGTAGATGAGTAACCTATTACAACAGCTAAAAACATCTATTCCAACATATTACTCATTTGTTGCAACAGATGAGTAATATATTAGAAATATCCAAATAGATAAAATCATTTGTTGCAACAGAAGAGTCATTTGTTGAGATAGGTGAGCAATATGATGGAAATTACCAAATAGATAAGTAGGGAAATGTCCAGATTGCCCTCACTTAAATTGAATTAAATTCCCGTCATAGGGTACAACCGACCCTTACGAGTCGTAACCATCCTGTACAAGTGGTACCTACCTCTCGTACCCTAGGTTTTCCCCCTTTGGCCCAACACTATCCAAGGTACGAAACACCTAAACCCAAGTCATATTCAAGTGTATGACTAGTACCTATAAAACGTACCCCTAGCAGAATAGAATCCAGGAGGTTTGAACACTGACCACCATACGAGTCCTCGGTACGACTCCTACCCTGGCCTATGGATCATGGTGAGCTACTCGTACTTAGATCCAACTTAAGTTACCAAGTCTAAGATTAAGTAAAAGAACCAAATGATCCATATCCACAAGTAGGACTCATACCACCAAGTCGTACCCATTCTAGTAACCAAAATCCATTCCACTAACCAACACTGGTCAGCATACGGCTGGACCATACCACTTGTACTCAAGTGTATGACTCGTTCCCCTAAGTCGTATCTCACCCAGAAACCAAAAATCAAGGAAATTTTTCTAGTGTCTAGAAACCAGGGAGTTTCATTCTCCTCTACTAGGAACATTCGTCCCTGAATGACGGATAAGGTAGTGGTAATAACACGCATGAGTCATTTGCATTATAAAATATATTTCTAATCTTTAACGTGTAAAAACAAAGAGGAAAATATATCAATCTTTTCTTTAACAAACTCTGAAAATAAATATGTGCTGATGACACATACCTTCCGTACAAATACCGAGAACAGAAAATTAATACGGATACTTGCACTTCATGTCCTCCTCCGTTTCCTATGTAGATTCTTCCACCTTATGGTTCCACAGCAAAAACATAACCGAAGCCATATCCTTGGTTCGCAACCAACAAACCTGCCTATCCAAGATCTCAACCGGGACCTCTTCATAAGATAGAGAGTTTGAAATACCCAACCCTTACAAAGGAACAATCTAAGAAAGATCACCAATATACTTCCTCAACATGGAGACATGAAATACCTAATGAATGGAGTCCAAACTAGAACGTAATCCAATTCATAAGCCACATTACCAACCCTTCACAATACCACAAAAGGACCAATATATAGGGGACTGAGCTTCCTTTTTCTGTAAAACCGCATGACTCCCTTCATGGGAGAAACCTTGAGGAATACCTAATCCCTAACCTCAAACTCCAAATCTCTAAGCCTTACATCTGCATAGGACTTTTGGAGACTTTAGGCAGCCTTAAGCCTATCCCGAATCTCCTTCACCTTTTCCATAGTCTGATAGACCAAATGCAGACCAAACATATCTGCCTCACCAATCTCTAACCAACCAATAGGATATTTGTACTTCCTACCATACAATTCCTCAAAATGGGCCATGCTAATACGAGAATAACTGCTATTATTATAAGCAAACTCTACCAAAGGTAGATACAATACCCAACTGCAACCATAATCAACCACACATGACTGAAGCACATCCTCTCATGTTTGAATAGTTTTTTTGCTTGCTCATCCATTTGGGGATGAATAGCAGTACTCAGACTCGCCTTAGTACCCAATCTCTTCTAAAAATATCATCAAAAATAAGATGAAAACTATGTACCACAATCTGAGATAATCAAAATAGGCACCCTATGCAGCTTCACAATCTCCTAAAGATATAACTTTTCATAATCCTTTGCCGAAAAGGTAGTCCTCACTGGCACGAACTGGGCAGACTTTGTCATCCTATCCACAATGACCCAAATCAAATCATATTAATTCTGAGATCGAGGAAGACCAATAATAATGTCCATATTGATTACTTCCTAATTAAATTTGAGCAAAACAATCTCTTGATACAACCCACCAGGTCTCATATTCTCAACTTTAACTTGTTGACATACTAAGAACTTGGCCACACAATCAGCCACATCACTTTTTATACCATTCCACTAATACATTTCCTTGAGATCCTAATATATCTTCGTCGAGTAGGGATGTACAATGTAGCATAATTTATGTGGCTCAGCCAAGATCCTTTCTCGCAACCCATTGACATAAAAAATGCCAAATCTCTCTTGGTACCATAAAGTACCATTGCCACTGATCTCAAACACCATTACTTTTTTCCCACAAATGCCACTCTTGATTTTCATCAAGATAGGATCTATCACTTGTTTCTCATTAATATATACACCAAGAGATGACCAAAACACTTCCTATACTATTACCCTATCATCATCGGAGTCCAAAAGACGAACTCCAAAATTATTGAAGCTGTGAATATCTTTCACCAATTCCTGCTTTCCTTCTTCCATATGAGCTAAACTTCCCATGGATAACATGCTAAGAGCATCAGCAACCACGTTAGACTTACCTGGGTGTTGGTAAAAACTCATATCATAGTCTTTGAGAAGCTCCAACCATCTTTTTTGCCTGAGAGTTAGCTCCTTCTGAGTGAACACATACTCTAGACTCTTATGATCAGAAAAGATATCTACGTACACTCTACATAGATAATGCCAAAAGATTTTCAAAGAAGAAACCACTACCAACAACTTCAAATAATAAGTAGGATAATTCATCTCATATACTTTCAAATGCCTGGAAGCATAGGCAATCACCTTCCTATTCTGCATCAAGACACAACCAAGTCCCATCTTAGATGCATCACAATAAACCACAAACCCCTCATTGCCCTTAGGCAATGTCAAGACTAGAGCAGAAGTTAGTTTATCTTTTAACTTCTTAAAACTCCCCTCACAAGCATCCGACCAAGGAAACTTCATATTTTTTTAGTCAACTTAGTCAAAGGAGAAGCTATCATCGAAAAGCTCTCCACAAACCGCTGATAATACCCAGCCAAACTCGAGAAGCTCTGAATATCAGTTTGAGTCATGGGTCTAGGCCACCTTTTAACCACAGCCAACTTTTACAAATCCACCATGATCCCCTCACTAGAAATAACATTACCAAGAAAAGTCACAATGTTCAACAAAAACTCACACTTTGAGAACTTGGCTTACAACTGATATTCCTTCAAGGTCTGCATTACCACACAGAGGTGAGTTAGCATGATCCACCTTATTTTTGGAATAAAGAAAAATTTCATCAATAAACACAATAACTAAAAGATCCAAGAACTGCCTGAAAACCCTATTCATCAAGTCCATAAATGCTATCGGGGAATTAGTCAAACCAAATGACATCACAAATAATTCAAAGTGCCCATACCAAGTATGAAAATTCATCTTAGGGATATCCTTCTCCCTAATCTTAAGATGATGATACCCAGACCTAAGATCAATCTTAGAAAAAAATTGGCACCTTCCAACTAATAAAACAAGTAATCCATCCTTGGAAGAGGATACTTTTTCTTGATCATTACCTTATTAAACTATCGATAGTCAATGTACATCCAAAGGAAACCATTCTTTTTAGGAATGAACAACACTGGTGCACCCCATGGGGATACACTAGGATGAATAAACCCCTTATCCAGAAGATTCTTAGGTTTCTCCTTGAGTTCCCTCAACTCATTCAGAGTCGTTCTATAAGGAAGAATAGACATTGGATGAGTGTCCGAAACCAAATTAATACCGAACTCTATTTCCCTATTCGGAGGAACACCAGGAAGATCATTCAAAAAGACCTCAGGAAACTCATTTACCATCGGAACTGGCTATAAAACATAACCTTCCTAGTTAGAATCTTTAACCTGGAAAAAGTTAAAAAGACAACCTTTTGAGATAAACATCCAAACTCTAAGATAAGAAATAAACCTCCCCCTAGGAGCTAGGGAACCACCCTCCCACTCTATAACCGGTTCACCAAGGAACCTAAAGACAACCTTATGGGTCCAACAATCCAAGGAAGCATAACAAGAGTGTAACCAATCCATCCCCAGAATAACATCAAAATCCTCCATATCAAGCTCAAACAAATCCACCAAAGTCTGCCTACCACCTATAGATTCCACACATACCCAATAGACTCTCTTAGAAATAACTGAGTCACCTACCGGGATAGAAATAGAAAAGGGGTCTGTAATAACCTTAGGATTAAAACTAATACATACATCCACAAATGGGGTTACATAAGAAATAATGGACCCCGAATAGAGCAGACAATACATGTTACTAGAAAGGTGTTGTAATGTACCAGTAATGACATTAGGTGATGTCGTAAATTCCTGCCAAGATACAAAAGCATATAACCTATTCAGGCCAGTGTCGGTACCAAAAGTAGAAGCAGACACTGAAGCTGCACCACTAGGAGCAGGAGCAGAAGATAATGCAACCAGAGCTTTGACTTCTCCCGAAGCTTCCTTACTAACCAGATAATTCTTGAGCATATATCCTGGATGGCCATATTTAAAACACTTGCCCCTTCATTCTTCATAATAACCCTGATGAAGATGACCACAAAACTGACAAAGAGGGCATGAAGAAGCCAACTGACCCCCACTCGCCTGATATTGGGTACCCTGTACTCAAAAATTATTACCACCTTACTGACACCTATCACCTGACTGCCTCGAGTAAGGAGTGCTAGTAGTAGAGAAATAACCAAAATACCCCTACTTCTTTTTTGGCCATTTACCTCCATCTTAACTATTTTACAACTGAGCACCTTTCTGGCCTAAATACCTACTCTGCTAACCCTACCTATCTCCAAAATCTGCCTGTTTTCTCTTCTCATCCTCCACCTACTGCATGTGGACCACTAACCTTTAAAATTCTATATCTTCGATCAGCAAAGCAGTCTTCTTTTTTAATATCAAATCCCGAGATTCCCCAGAAGCAAACTTTCTCATCCTCGCTCTCATATCAGCCACCAAATTAGGAGCATACCTTGATAGCTGATGAAATTTCAAGACATATTCCGTGATAGATATTCTCCCTTACTTAAGATTCAAAAACTACTCCATTTTTACTTTTCTCAGCTCTTGAGAAAAGAAATAATCCAAAAAAGCACCAAAAAGGCCATCCCATAAGGACATCTCCTCCACATCATATCTATCCCTATCCCACTTATCGTATTATTGGTACGCAATATCTTTAAGCTAATGAGCTACAAATTTTACATATTTCATATTTGTAGCCTGCACCACCCTTATATCTTCTCCATTTCATCCGAGAAACCCTGAGGATCCTCCTCCTGCTTCACACCTATAAAAGTAGGAGGATTCAGTTTCATAAATTAACTAACCCTTATGGCCTCAGCAGATAACTTACTAGATGCATTTTGCTCAGCCTGAGTAATAACTAACTAAGCAATAATATGATTAGACCAGCAAAATTCTGCATTAGTTACCTCACCCTAAGAAGGACTAGTAGCAACTGAAGAAACTCCATAACTCTCAAAGATAGGACCTTGAGATCGAAGATGAACTCCAGATGTAGGATGTACCCCATAAACATTGTCCTCGAATGGGACTGAAGAGTTTCCTTATCTTCCAGATCGTCGACACATGATTTGAAAAGTTAACAACTAAGGATTAGAGAAAAAATCCAGGACATAGACTCTAAGCTTGAAAATATAATACCAAGAAAGTGAAACATTCCTAAATGTCTTATAGCCTCTCTCTTACTAGTGTGGCATGCTACATACCCTTAAAAAAGACTCTACCAGAAATGACTTTATTGACTCTTAATTGACCATAAACCTAAAGCTCTAATACCAACTTGACATGATCCGAACCAGGGCCTTGTCGTAATATGCATCCCAAGTCCAACTGAGATCGGAGACCATCCCCGTTACCTAACCCAACCTCAGTTCGCCTACCCTGAGTTGGCTAACTTTTGAACATATAACCATATAGCATAACTAGTTAGATTATAGACTCTTGGATAGGTCTATTACTAACACTGACCTAACTGAGTCCAACTGTCCCATACCAACCGCCCCACCATACCAAGCCAAATCAAACCATAGATCCAACCATAACCAAATAAGTTCCATTAATAATT
This sequence comes from Capsicum annuum, assembly GCF_002878395.1. NCBI lineage: Eukaryota > Viridiplantae > Streptophyta > Magnoliopsida > Solanales > Solanaceae > Capsicum > Capsicum annuum. The sequence goes on along the minus strand of NC_061116.1, from coordinate 54,435,571 downwards.
AAATAATCCTAAAATAAAATATGATGGAACAATAAGAAATTATGTCCAATGATGTCAGCCCCAATACTAATTCCAATAGTAAGGCTGACACAAATATCGATCCAACCCATACCAACCCATAGTAGTGCCATAAAGCCTCTAACTAAAGAAATACAAATATTTGGTTGAGACATGCCCCCAACCAAAGCCAGAACCAATTTCTATAAATAATCCAAAGTATGAAATAATATTCATGAAATGGAGCCTTTCGAATAGATGGAAGCTTACCACTTTAATCCAAATGCTGACCTAAAGTCCAAATTACTAAGCAAGAAGAGTAGAATGGCTGGTTTCTGCATCGCATGGGGATACAACACCCGAAGATGGGTTAGCGGGTGAATGCTATCATGAACTCAAGAAAAGGATAAAATAATGCCAATCATAAAAATAGGTAAAAACTATCCATATGCACACAACCATACATATATATATATATATAACCATGCCAGGAAAGGGAACTGAACTTAGCATTCCATTTAAAACATTTACCTGGGTTCTGTAGCTTTACCATCTTGAACCACCCATGGCCTATATGGGTTAAACTCCCCCTACTAAAAAGGCCCCAGTGCATGAAGCGAAACAACCAAGAAAGAAATCCTGGATGACTAGTACAACCCTCAAAATATAAAGTGTGACATCATGCACACGGTCACTAGGACCAAATCTCACATCGATTAATATGAGTTTTCTAGTTTAGATCCCTCCAGGACCTTCACCTTCTATGGATTTGCTACACATCCCTCCTTTAACCCAATTAAAGCCATTTTCCAACCAAACCAATGTTCCATTATTATTAACCAAGTCTATTAGTAGTGGTATCATCATACCAACAATAACTTTCAAGAATTGTCCTTAGCCAATCCTTAGGGGGCTTCCATGTACCCCACATGATTTCCAATTAAGCGTGGCCACCAAGGTCTTTTCATTCCATTCAAAATCATTTAAATCATTCATATCATTTAGGGTTCCATTACAAAGTTTAAACCATGCATAAGTTCCATTAAAAACCCAATATTATAGTAAAACTTTGTTATAGACATTTTATCAAACACTTTGGGGCGTAGTATTTTCAAGACCAAAGTACATTACCAAGGAACCATTACCATGCAACCAATTATATAAATTCACCATTAATACATATAAAATAATAATTTAAACATATGAAAACCATAACCAAGAATTTATAACCAAAACTCAAATCATAAAAACATTGAATAAAGCCATTCTTTTTTTAGAACTAACAATGAGGGAAGAGAACATGCATTAAATCAAGATTATATTAGAAATAAATCACCAAGACAAGCCCCAACTCTGAGTGGATTTAAGAGTGTTTTCCAAGTGTTTAAGATTAGAAAAATAGGGAAAATAACCTTCTAAGTGCAATATAAGTTATGGGACCTTATTAGGACAGGTAGGGAAATATCTAGATTACCCTCACTTAAACTGCATTAAATTCACATCATAGGGTACGACTGACCATTATGAGTCATACCCATCCTATACGAGTGGTAGCCACCTCTCGTACCCTAGGATTTCCCCCATGGACCTAACAATGTCCAAGGTAGAACACATCTAAACTCAAGTCATATTCAAGTGTATAACTAGTACCCATAAATCGTACCCCTGGCAGAATAGAATCTAAAAGGTTTGAACACTGATCACCATACGAGTCCTGGGTACGACTCATACCCTGGCTTATGGCTCATAGTAAGCCACACATACTCAGATCCAACTTAAATTAACATGCCTAAGGTTAAGTAAAGAAACCAAACGATCTATATCCACTAGTATGACTCATACCACTAAATCGTACCCATTTAAGTAACCAAAATCCATTCCATCAACCAATATTAGTCAGTATACGGCTGAACCATACCACTCATACCTAAGTGTACGACTCATTTCCCAAAGTCATATCTTGCCCAAAAAGCAAAAATCAAGAAAAATTTTTAAGTTCCAAAAACCAGGGTGTTTCATATAGGCAGCTTAATAAGGTGACGGTGATGAACCAGTTATCCTATGCCTCACATTGATGATTTATTTGACCAAATTCATAGAGCGACTGTGTATTCTAACATTGATCTAAGATTTGGTTACCATCAGTTGAGGATTCAGTTTGAGGATATCTTAAAGATAGCTTTTAGGACCCATAATGGTTATTATTGATGTAAATTGGGTTGTCTAAATCCCCAAATGTATTTATGGATTTGATGAATCGAGTATTTAGTCTTTATTTGGATTTCTTTATGATTGTTTTGATCGATGACATCCTTGTGTATTTGAGAAGTAGAGAGAAGCATGCACAGTATTTGAGAATCCTACTTTAGACCTTGAGAGATCATGTGTTTTTTTTTTCAAGTTTTCTAAGTGTGAGTTATGTCTTGAGTCGGTGACATTCTTTGGACATGTGGTGTCTAAATATGGTATTATGGTAGACCCATCCAAGATTGAGGCAATTGGTGATTGGTCTAGACCTATATCACCAACTAAAGTTTGTATCTTCATTGGTTTTACCAATTATTATAGATAGTTCATTGAGTATTTTGCTACTATTTTAGCCTCTATGACCAAATTGACTTGGAAAGAGGTTCCTTTCCAATTGTCCAAGGAGTGTGAGTTGAGATTTGCAAAGCTCAAGGATTTTCTCACTTTAACTCCTATTTTAAATCTTCCTATTGATGGTGAGTAATCACTATATTTTATGATGCTTCTGGTGTAGGTTTGGGTTACGTGTTGATACAGTAGAGTTGTGTTATTGCTTAAGCTTCTAGACAGCTTAAAGTATAGAGCACAACTACCCCACTCATGATTTAGAGTTGGAAGTAGTAGTTTATGTGCTTAAGATTTAGAGGTACTATCTTTATGGTGTGCATTGTGAGATATTCACCGATCATCACAGTCTTCAGCATAATATGACCAAGAGGGATCTTAATGTTAGATAACATAGATGGATGTAGTTAATTAAGGATTATGATATTTATATCTTATCTCATCTGGGAAAGGTAAATATTGTAGCGGATGCCTTAAGTCGTAAGGCAGTAAGTATGGGTAGCTTGGCTTATATTTAAGTTTCTTAGAGGTTGTTGGCATGGGACATTCAGTCCTTTTCCAACTTGATGGTTTTCCTTGATATTTTAGATCCTAGGAGGATTCTTGGTAATGTTTAGGTGAGGTCCTCGTTATTTGAGCACATTCTAGATCTTTAGTTTGAGAATAGTAAGTTTTGTTTCCTCATGATCAGGTATTGAGTGGTGAGTCTAAGAGAAACACTATAGATTCTGAGGGTGTATTGAGATTTGATGGCTACATTTGTGTTATGATAATCAATGACTTAATTTAGTTTATTTTGCATGAGGCTCACAGCTCTAGATATTTTAATTATCCTAGCATAACTAAGATGAATAAAGTTTTGAGACAGCATTATTGGTGGAGTGGTATGAAGATAAATATAGAAGACTTTATTTCTTGTTGCCTATATTGTTAGCAGATAAAGGCCAAGCATCAAAGACCAGGTGATTTGATTCAGATATTGCCCATTTTTGAGTGGAAATAGAAATGGAATACCATGGATTTCGTTAGTGGTTTGACTCGCTCTTGTCATAGTTCTAAAGGTATTTGTGTCATTATAGATCGTTGGACCAAGTTAACGCACTTCATTTCTATTTAGATGTCCTTTAGTGTTGAGAGATTAACTCATATCTATGTTTAGGAGATAGTTCATTTGTATGGTGTGCCCATTTCTATTATTTTAGACCATGGTTCTGTGTTCATATTGAGGTTTTGAATATATTTTAAGGAGGAGTTAAGTACTTAGGTGGACCTTAGTACAGCCTTTTACCCACAGACAGATGGTCAGTCGGAGAGGATTATATTCAGGTGCTTGGGGATATGCTCTGGGCTTGTGATATAGATTTTGGAGACCTGTAGGAGTAGCACTTAGCCTTAGCAGAGTTTGTTATCATTCGGGTATTGAGATGCCACCTTTTGAGGCTTTGTATAATAGAAGATATCGTTCTCCGATTGGCTGGTTTGAGACTTTTGAGGTTAGGCCCTGTGGTACTAATTTGCATTAGGAGTTATTGGATAGATTCAGGGTGATCCAAGATAGATTGAGGTAGATCAGAGTATGCAGAAGGACCATGCAGACCATAGGCTTTGTGCCATGAGATTTGAAGTTTGTGACCGTGCATTCCTTCATGTATCGTCTATGAAGGGTGTGATAAGGTTCAGGAAGAAAGGCACGCTTAGTCCTAGATATATTGGACCTTTTGAAATTCTTTATACAGTTGGTGAAATAGCTTATGAGTTAGCTTTATCTCCATATTTTGTTGTTGTTCATCTAGTTTTGTATGTCTTTATGTTGCAGCGATATATTCCTAATCCATCTCATATGCTTAGATAGGACTCATTCCAGTTGGATAAGCATTTTACTTTTGTAGAGGAGTCTGTGTTTATTTTGGCTAAAGATGTCAGGCGGTTTCTCACTAGGAAGATTCTTGTTGTAAAGGCTCAGTGGAGGCAGAGCCTAGTAGAGGAGGCTACTTTGGAGATATAGAGTGAGATTCGGACCCAGTATGATCACCGGTTCGAAGCATCAAATACATCTTAATCCTTAACTTTCAGGGATAAAAGTATTTTTAGTAGTGGATATTATAATGACCCTTCAAGTCATTTTCCATATTTGCACTAATTTTTTTTTTAGAGCTTTTCCATTGCTACCCTAAGTCATTTATGACTTGCTGGAGCTGACAGTTTAGTTATCGGGTAGTTCATTTGATTTTTAGATTAAATTCCCTGTTTAGAAGTCTTCGCTGGTTCCAAATGGCCACCAAACAAAAACTTCAGAAAAACAATCTCATATACAAAATTTTGACTATGTCACATCTCCTTAAAGTTGATTTTAAGTTAGGTAGACCATTGGTTCTGGTCTCGAGGCACCCAAACTCATTTTGACCTATTAGTTTGAAATTTGAGAAACTAATGGGACCCACATTTGGTTGAAACGACGTCGAATGGAAAATCTTAGTGCACTAGAATATTGAATTTGGTGTGGTTACATAGTTTGCTTGCATATATGGGATTTTGGATGAATCCTAAGAGATTGATGAAAACTTTGAAGAATTTCTAAGTTTCAGCTACTATATGGTACAGCTGCTATCGCTAGGAAGGGCCGCGATTTCGGTGGTGTGATCGCAAAGCATAGTTGCAATCATAACCAGCCTGTACAACCCTAAAATGATGTGATCGCAGGTCTTGGGCTGCAATAGCAGGACCTACAGACCTGGAATGGGTATAAATAATCCCAATATCATGATTTTAGTCATTTTTCATCCTTTACTTGAGAGGAAAAACCCTAAAGAGTGAGATATCTCAAAAGTGAGACTTGTGGGTGACTTGGGAGCTTGATGAGCATTTATTTTTGCAATTATCTTCTAATTTGAGGTAACAATTCACCCTTTTCTTGGTGAAATTTCTTGATTATTTTCACAAACCCAAAAACCTTAAGGGCTTGATTTTAGCCCCAATTTGGCTTAGTTTTTACCCATTTTTTAGGTTAATAATTCCTTGAGCTTGTAAGAACGTTGGATTGGTTTCAGAAATGTGATTTCCATACGTGGGACCCACATCAGGTTTTTGAGGTATTTTTTGGATTCAAAGCACAATGGTACAGTATGGGTGTTGAAATTTTTTTATTGATGAGAAGAACGTGTTTTGATAGCTTGGCATCATTAGGAGGCTTCTCGAAAGGATAAAGCGGTGCTTTAGTGGTTCATTAAGCTTTCTTTGGTGTTGAGGTAGGCTAGGCTTATTCCTTGTTAGATTGAGCTATCTCATAGTATTCTTATGATATTGTGTTGGATTTGAGATGGGTTTCAGGTGTTGGGTTGATTAAATGCAAGACTTGGGTTAGTTGGACCCTTTTACGCTACTTGAAATCGTAGAGTTCAAATACTTAGCTTGTTGCCTTGAACCTTAGTGAGTTTGACTAATTACTCATGTTTAGCATGAGATTGCCTTAGATTGATCAAGATTAAATAAAATGCTCTAGTTACTCATGATAGGGTGAGATTGGCCTTAGTTGTTCATACTAACGAAGGTTGCCTTAGTTTTCATTAGACTTAGTTAAAGTGCTTGAGAGGAATCTCTACCTTAGGACTAAATGTGGCTTGATATACATCTAAAAGTGGATATTAGTAATCTTAAGCCTAGTTTGGGTAGAAATTTTCCTAAAAATAGAACTTGAGGATTTGAAATGGACTCTTAACCTGCTTTAGGCTACGACACATGATTAGTTGGTGAACCTTTTACACTTATTAGGCCCTTGGAAATGTGTATTGAGGCAATATGAAGAAATATTGATACTTGATAGTTATCTTGGATAATGTGAGGATTGATGTCTATTGATTATGCAATTATTTATGCAATTGATGATGTTATCCATAATGTTGATTATATTTATTAATTTGAGTCCAACTATTGATTATTTACCAATTCAAGTTTGAGTATTAATTATATTTACCTGTTCGAGTCTGGCTATTGATTATTTATCAGTTTAAGTTTTTCCATTAATTATAATTACCTATACAAGTTTGGATATGCATATTTTGCTAATGATATATTTCTTTTTATGATTAACGATAATTTAACAAAGTCAAAATTGATGAAATGGTTATAATGTGGCATGACATGAATAGACTCTAGTGGTAAAATGACTAGTTGATAAATGATGGTTATCTAATAAATGGAGATCAACGGGTATGTTGTGAATAGTTGTTAATCGGTGGTAGCATTATGGAAAGTGGGTACTATGTAAAATATTGGTATATTAGGGAATAATGGTTAAATGACGATAAAATTTAGTTATAATGTTGGTTGATTGCTTTATTCTATACTTGAGTGAAATCTCCAGGCGTATAGGATTATGTGATGAGTTATTTATTTTTTGCACCAATTACCGTATGGGAGCCAATTTTGTAGTTTGCGATTGCTTGTGTGATATTGTGTTACGTTATGTTATTATTTTGGTTACGTACTGATTATGTACAGTGGTATGGGAGATGATTCAGGTTCATTTCTGTATCTTGAATTTGTTATGTTATCTTGCATTTTATCATACTTACATCATGATTTAGCTCAGTCGATCGATCATGCCTAATAAGTACCCATCGTTTTGGTACTTATACTGCATTTCTGCACTTTTTAGTGTAGATTCGAGTACTAGTTATCACCGTTGATCATTGATCATGTTGTATTGGTATTTTCAAAAATAGGGTGAGCTCTTGGAGTTTGAGTCATCCATTTTCCTCTATCTTTTACATTCAGTCTTTTGCTTTTGAGATAGTTATTGTTGGTTATTCTAAACATTGAAGTTGTATTATAATTTGATGCTCTTGTATTGGCTCTACCAGGTCATGGGATGGTATCTTATTTTGATTGTATTTATCGATTTAGAATTCTTTGTTTATTTATATATTGTGTTCTTGAAATTCCCCTATGTTGCACATTTTCCTCCAAATTATCCCATTATGTTAGCTTTGGGTTATGGTTTGGCTTATGTACTAGTGACGTTAGTAGGTGCCATCATGACTCGCAAATTGGGTCGTGATATATTCCTATTTTGAGGTGAACTTCATAGATACAGTAGGAGAAATAGTATAAATTTGGGAGTAGTATATAGCACCGATAGGAGAATGGGGGTTTAGAACATCCTAATTCTCAAAACTACGTGCTACCGCAGGTTAATTCAACTTGTCCAAATGGGCATGTCAATTATATTATTCATCTTGTCCAATAGGACATATCTAGGTGATCACCACAGTTAGCCTTTATACGCTGGCAAGGTATATTGGGCTGTTATTATGAAGGTTTGAGTTATCATGCTCTTTTGATCAGGTCTTAAGTCATCGGACTCCATGTTGCTCGCATGATTTGTGTTGATTATGAGAATCCCCCATAGAAAATAATATTTTCGATACGAAGTGTAATGATTCACAATTGTTGTTTAGATATTGTTTTATGAGTTATTCTTTATGAGATTTCATCTTTCAGTCTTACTTCTGATCAAGGTGAGTCTTTTTACACTTAGCATGCATGATTTGAAATAATGTTTAGCTTCAATTTTACATATTCACCCCGTACATACTCAGTACATTTCAGAATAACTGACCACATATATGTCTATGTGGCTACATTATTTCATAATATAGGTTTTAGTGTTCGGCCCCAGCAACAATATTAATCGATAGAGCCTTCCAACATTCAGAAAGTTGGTGAGTCCTCATAATTAGAGGGGTGAGTTAATGATGGTTTCAAATGTTTATTACAGTTATTTCAGTTATTTAGCTTTCAGTTCGGGTCAGTTGAGTCTGTCCCACTGGCTCTTCAATTTTAGTTAAAGGATTTTCAAGACTAGTCAGACTATGCATTTCTATCAATTTTTCATAGATTTGAACGTAATTTAGTTATAGTGTTTTGGTTGAGAATATTCATCTATTTGAACTCAAGTATAATTTTCTTCAGTTTATGCTCGTGTTTTAAGTTTACATTTACGAGAGTTTAGTGTTGAGTAGATATCATAGGTTAGCTTGGAGCTATTTGTAGTTTTAAGCACCGTGTAGAGTACAGGCGGATCTTTGGGACATTACAAAAGCCTTGACCCAAATTTTGGCACGCTATACATAACTATAGTGATGGAAAGATTCATTACAATAGATACCAATTCACCTATCGTTTATTCCCAGATTATCGAATAAGAAAAATTATGCAAATAAAAGGAAAATAGTACATATATCCTTAAACAAGTTAAGGTACTTGTCCCGCACTCGATTTCTAAAGTAGCTTCCACAACAAAATGATGCTTCCATTGAACCTTCATAGACTAAATATCCATTGTTCTCAATTTCCAAACATTCCTAGCTAAGAATTACAATCAGCTCCTCTTCGTATGCAATATTTTTATGAAGTAAAACTAAACTGCATTTAATGATATAACCCCAATCTCCATTGTATCTCTTAATTATTGACACATGTAATAATGGATGGACCCAAAATAGGGTTGGTGGCAATGTCAACCTATAAGCTACTGGGCCAACATCATCAAGAACCTCAAATAGACCAATATATCAAGGGCAAAGTTTACCCTTCTTTCCAAACTGCATGACTCCCTTAATGGGAGATACTTTCAACAAAACTTGCTCACCAATTTTGAATGACATATTATTTAACTTGAAATTTGCATCCTCATTTTTCCTACTGTGGACTGTCAATGGCTTTCCTTGAATAAAACTCACCTTCTCCTGGGCTTCTTTCACCAAGTCTATGCCTAAAGACTTCATATCACCAACTTTGAACCATCCTATAGGTGACCTACACCTCCTCCCAAAGAGTGTTTTGAAAGGAGCCATTTTGATGCAATATTGGTAACTTGTTATATAAAAACTCATACAATAATAAGAACTTGTCTCAATGCCCACCAAAGTCAGCGCACATGCCCTTAACATATCCTCAAGAACCTAAATAGTCCTCTCTGACTACTCGTCAGTCTGAGGATGGAAAGTTATGTTGAAATCAAGCTTGGTACCAAACTCTTTCCATCCTATCCCATAATTTAGAAATGAATTATGTATCTCTATCAAAAATAATGGAATTTAGCACCCCATGCAATCTTAGTATCTTCTTGAATAAATCTTGACTAACTGTTGTTAGTTGTAATCTACTCTAACTAGAATGAAATGATCTGACTTGTTTAGCCTATCCACTATGACCTAAATTAAGTTATGCTTCCTAAGGTCATAGGATGACATACTAAAAAAAACCATGGCTATTTTCTCCTATATCTACTAAAGAATGAAAATTTTCTATAGCAAACCCACAGGCCTTTGATGGTCATATTTTGCTTGCTAGTAGTTTTGGCATTTAGACACATACTTCATAATATCTCTCTTCATCCTAAGATACCAATAAAGCTATATCAAGTCATGATACACCTTGGTTTCACCTAGATGAGTAGAGTATCGAGAACTATGAGCTTTGATGAGTGGTAAAATTACCACTCATTGACAATTAAATTCGTCCACAATATTATGGTTAAATTATGTAAATGAGACATATTTACCATTTGAATGCACTAATTCCCATGGTTTGTAGGTTTTATGAATAACTGGAAAAAACAAAGTGAAGCAAGCTAAAAAGAGAACATAAAGGGCAAAGTTATGCAAAAGCTGCAAAATCCCGAGCAGGGATTGACCCTCAGTAACTGTGATCATAGTCTGAGGGCTGCAATCGCAACCAGTCAAGACCTATTCAAATCTAGGTGATCGTGATAGGTTTACTACGATCGTGGGATTTGCGATTGCGATTATCTAATGGAATAGAAATCTCTGAAGGAAAGATTGGTAAATGCACATAGCTGGTTCTAATTCTCAGAAGAGCAAAACCCTTACACACTTAAGGCATCTTTTGAAATAAAATTCAATTTTGGTGTGGAGAAAAACCCTACTAATTTGGTAAAGAACAATTAACAATCCAAGAGAGATTTTTAGTTTCAATTTTTAATTGGATTTGATATTATTCTTGCTTTGCATCAATGGAGGCATTGAATTCCAACTTGGATATATTTGTTTTCTCAATTTTTAGGAGTATCTAAATAGTATTCTTGGGGTTATGTTTAAACAGGGTGCTAATGCATTTGAGTAATGATTGTTAGTTTAAATTCTTAGTTAATGATGTTGGGTTTTACTAATACTTCATTGTTGAATTAGAAGTTATGGGTGAAAGCCCCACTTATCCTAGATCCCACATCATCCTTGAAAGAGGGATATGGGAGATATGTATTAGTGAATAATAAAGTAGATTGTATCTTACTCCTTAACATTGTCTTAGAAATAAGGATGGTTTATGGGTTTGGTATGTCTTTGGGCATCATCTTAGAAATAGGGATGCCAAATTGAGGTTTTGGGTTGATTGTTTTGACACACCTATGAAGTATTCGAAAGAATCAATGGGTGAAACATTGGTGTTTCATTGAAAGGCTAACACCATAACCTCTAACCTATCTTACCCATATATTCAGTAACTTGAATTGGAATTGCACTCCTCATCAGAATCAGCAGCCCGGGGAGAAGAAAGTTTGTCTTTGGGTTTCAGGACCTTCCATAGGCCCTTAAACCCCTTCCACATCTTATTGAAGAATTTGTCCCTCTTCTTCTACCTCTTTCTCATCTTATTGTGAGAATCCTTGATCTCCCTATGTAACTGTGCTAAGGATGAGTAGGCCCTCCCAAACCTAGAGATAATGGCCCCCTGCTCTTGCTGATCTAGTAGAAACTTCTCATAGTCAGTCTGAGAAATATAAGAATGGTGAGCGGTAGATGTACCTCCTAGTCTTGTAGGCAACCCAGACACAAGCTCCTTGAGTACCCTCATTTCAACTGAGATCTCCTCAAATGGCCCTATTGTGGATGGCCTACAAGAGTTTATGTCCTCATCTATCAACTTTCCTAAGTCAATATTCCTCTTCTTGATCTTACCAAGTGCGCCTTCACCCTAAATCTTAAGAGGGTAAATGGGATTCTTTGGATGTACCCAAGTGTCTCCGAGATACTCCTCAACCCTAGCTCTCCTACATAGCTCTATGATTAAAGAAGGAAATAAGAGTAGGGATCCCCCTTGGTTCTTAAAATGCCTCATGTCCGAAAGCACAAGACGTCCAATATTCATAGGAATACTGTCTAAGATACATGCAACCACCTGGGCTCACACATCTGGAACATAGGTAATGTGAGTACATGGGAAACCCAACAACAAATGATGGCTAACCATATCCTCGCCTCAGTCATAAATCATGCAATGATATCCCCATCTTGGTGGAAGACCAAGGGACCTCTCTACCAGGACAGAAATTTTCAACTAACCAACTTCTCAATTCACGTCCTTTTACCTCAAACTATGACATGTCCTCATCCGACAACCCATAGAGGTCATTTATCTGCTCGGCCTCAAAGTGAACATTCTTTCCTAGGATCCTTATAATTTGTGTAGAGAAATATACTGTGTTGTGGTTAGCGTAGAACTCCCTCACCCAATGTTCATTTTCCCGACATTGATTCAAGGTGATGCATATCCACCCAGTGGCCACTAATCTATCATGGAATGCCGAGAGTTTTTCTGACACCTTGTCTAAACATATTCCCCTCTCTAGAAGTAGCTTTGTCTTAGGTACTTCAGCATAGAACAAGGTTTGAACTCCGAGTCCGTGAAGTGGGTTTGGTCGTAATCTCCCATCTTTAGCTTTAAAACCTGAGAACAATACAACAGCATTAATTATCAATATTTACAAGTGAAAACTATGTTATGTTATTTAATAAAGCTAATAAGAGAGTGTCTTGGTAATTTTTGGCCAAGAAATAGACTTGCAGGATTTTTTGTTTTGGCTGAAAAATAGCCCCAGATGTCTCGATCATGGGCCGCTGAGCCACGATCGTACTTCTGTGACCACGATCGCAGTATTTGAGGCATTATCAGACCAAATTGCTCATAACTCAAAACTTCCAATTTGTGTTCCAAATTAAAAAATTTTATAAAGGACAAGAAACATAGTCCCTAGATATTCAATCATGCCTTTAAAATATGGGGAAACTAGTAAGAAATTTGTTCGGGTATTTAATCAAACACTTGGTGTGCATAGACTATTTCTATCAATTTCGAACAAACTAGGGTACACAAGACTTTCCCAAAAATTTACACACCAATATCAACAGCCAATCACACCAACCAAACATAATTGAACAAGGATCTACCGTGTAAATCATAATTTTAGGCCATTCCTAAGACATGTGTTCTAAAGCCTATACACAAGCATAAAAAGAAAGAACTTAAATCACATACTGGATTGGGAAAATGCAATGGGGATGCATATGAACTTTTGGATGCCCAAAACACAATAAAAAATGAGTTCAATTAAAAGTATTTCTAAAGTGGGTGTGGGAGAGAATGTGTAACCATGATTGTAGAACTTTGATTGCAAATGCGGTCATGACTAGGTTAAATAAATAGTCGGCCGACATTCCCCCATACTCTCTTTCAAATGACACTCAATTGCACCTATTTTTTATTATATTTTAGGTATCCAAAAATGTATATGCATCCCCGTTTCATTTCCCTAATCCGGTATGTGCTTCAAATTCTTTATTTTTATGCTTGTATGTACGCCTTAGAACTCATGTCTTAGAAATGGACTAAAATTGTAATTTACATGCTAAATCCTTATTCAATTATGTTAGTTTGCTATGATTGGCTACTGATATCAGTGTGTACATTGATGGGGAAGTCTTGAGTACCCTAATTTGTTAAAAATTAATAGAAATATTTTTCACACCAAGTATTTGATTAAATACTCGAATGAATTCCTTACTAGTTTTCCCATGCTCTAAAGGCATGATTGAGTATCTAGGGACTATCTTTATTGCTATTAATGTAAAATTTTGATATGGAACATAAATTGGCATTGAAATTGGAAGTTTTGAAATTTGAGAAATTTGGTCTGATAATACCTCAAATATCGCGATTATGATCTCAGAAGGGCAATTCTGTTAGGGCGATTGAAGCTCAGTGTCCCATGATTGCGGCATCTGAGGCTATTTTTCAGTCAAGACCAAAAATCCTACAAGTCCATTTCTTTCCCAGAAATTACCAAGACACCCTCCGATTAGCTTAATTAAATAACATAGCATAGTTTTCATATGTAAATATTGATAATTAATGTTTTTTTGTTTTTCTAAGGTTTCTAAAGATAAATATGGGAGATTATGACCAAACCCACTTCATGGCCCCGGAGTGCCAAACCTTGTACTATGTTGAACTCCCCAAGAAAAAGCTATTTTCTGATAGGGGCATATGTTTAGATAAGGTGTCAAAAAAAATCTTCAACACTCCATGAAAGATTAGTAGCCACCTAGTAAAGATGCTTTACCCCGAATCCATGTCGGGCCAATGAATATTGGGTGAGGGAGTTATATGCTAACTTCAACATAGTTTCTTTCTCCAAACCAATTAAGAGGATTTGGGGGGAGAATGTTCACTTCGGTATCAAGTAGATAAACAACCTATATAGGCTGCCGAATGAGAACATGGCACAGTTCAAGGCAAAGTGATGTGAATCGAGAAGTTGGTTAGTTGAAAAGTTGTGTCCTGGTAAAGAGTTCCCTTGGCCTGCCAACAATATGGGTATATCATTGCATGATTTAATGGCTGAGGTGAGAATATGGTTATCCATCATTTATATCCAAGTATTCCAATGCACTCACATAACCTATGCTCCAGATGTGTGAGCCTGGATGGTTACATATGTCTTAGAAAATATTTCTATGAATATTGGATGTCTTGTACCTTTGGACATGAGGTATTTCAAGAACTGAGGTGTCTCCCTACTCTTATTTCCTTCTTTGCTCACAACGATATACAGGAGAGCTGGGGTTGAGGAGACATCAGAGATAATTGACCGCATCCAAAAAAACCCATTTACCCTTATAAGATTAGGGGTGAAGGCATACTTTGTAAGAGAAAGAAGAAGAAGATCGACTTAGGCAAGTTGATAGATGAGGACATAGACTCTTGCAAGCCATCCATAGTAGGGCCATTTGGGGAGATCACGATTGAGATAAGGGAAATTATGGAGCTTGTGTCTGGGTTACCTACAGGGCCAGGAGGGCTATCTACTGATTACCATTCTTATATTGCTCAGACATACTATGAGCGATTTTTAGCATATCAACAAGAACAGGGGGGCACTATCTCTAGGTTTGAGGGGGCCTTCCCATCCTTAGCATATTCGCATAAGGAGCTCAAGGATTCTCATGATAAGATGAGAAAGAGGAAAAAAGGTAAAAATTCTTCATTAACATGTGGAAGGGAGTGAAGGGCCTATCGAAGGTACTGAAAGCCCAAGATAGACTTCCTTCTCCCCGGGATAATGAAGAGGAGGAGGAGGAGGAGGAATGAAATTTCAATTCTAGTTAATGAATATATGGGTAGGCTAGGTTAGAGGTTATGGTGGTAGCCTTTTAGCAAAGCACCAAAATTTCACCCATGGATTCTTTCGAATACCTCATGGGTGTGTCAAAATATTCAACCCAAAACCTCAATTTGGCATCCCTATTTCTAGGATGATACCCCAAGACATAGCAAACCCATAAACCATCCTTATTCTAAGACAATTTTAAGGAGTAAGCTACAATCTACTTTATTGTTCACTAATACTCATCACCCACATCCCTCTTTCAAGGAAGATGTAGGATCTAGGAAAAATGAGGCTTTCACCCACAACTTCTAATTGAACAATCAAGTATTAGTAAAACCCAATGTCATTAATTAAGAATCAGAACTAAAAATCAATACATATAAACAGTAGCGCCCTATTTAAACATAACCCCAAGAATACTATTTAGTTACTCATGAACTTTAAGAAAAGAAATATCCCTAAGTTGGCATTCAATGCCTCCATTGATGCAAAGAAAGAATATTATGAAATCCAATTCCAAATTGTAACTAAAAATCTCTTGGAATATCAAAAATAATTGTTCTTTTACAAATAGTAGGGTTTTTCTCCACACCAAAATTGAATTCTAGTTCAAAAGATGTCTCAAGTGTGTAAGGGATTTTCCCATTCAAGAATTGGAAACAGCTGTGTGAATTTCCAATCCTCCCTTGGGAGACTTTCCCGCCATCGCGATCGCCATTATATGGAGCACCCTCTACTCTTTTTATACTTTCTTGATTATGCAATGAGGTTACTACAAGTTTTTAGTTGGGGGTGTCCATCTCCATATTTATTTGATTTTATGTTTTGGTCTATACCATTTGGATTTTTGTTTGGGTGCTATGGTTTTTGGATGATTCTATTTTTATTTTGGGATATAATAATTAAGACCCTAATGGTGCCTACATTTCATGGATTAGTTTCTTGTTTCCATTTTCAAATTTGGTTTTTATTTTTTATGTTTCTATTTATTCTAATGATAATGTTACATGAGCCTTTCCCTCTGATAGATTAAGTGACGACATTCTTAAGGAAAATCATCGTGCTGGGGTTTTGAGCCATAGATGTAGGGGAAGTCTAAGTTTTGATAGCATTGGAGTTTTGGGATCACCCTTATACCTATGGTAAAGTCTGAGTAGCCATATTGTTTTCCCACATGAGAGCCAAAATATAAGATAGTGGTTTTATTTGGTGCCATCAATAGGAAATTTTGCGTGGTGTGAATACGAAGCAAGCACCCCCGTTCGTCCAAAATTTGAAAACCAAGGGCATGGACATGAATAATTTCATAACAATGCTTTACCTCTTTTTATGACTCCAAGTTTCTTAGTTGGTAATATATGGTAAATACCCTCTTTTGTCTCTAGTAGGAAATGCAATTAAACCTCCTTAAGAAGTTTGCATGTCATGTGCAGTGAGCGTATTTATTTAACTCGCATGCTTACGTATATCATCTAGAACTTTTCCCATTATTATCTCAAGGCTAATTGCGATTATTCTTGGTTTGTGAATATAGGAACCCACTTTAGCCTAAAGAGACTACCCGTACATAGAATAGTATCCCTAGTCACCCATTTTGAGCCTTCAAACCTTTCTTTAGCAACCACATTAAAATCCTTGAACTATTTGAATTTTACCCTTCTTTTGAACCCTACCCTCCTTGAACTTTAAAATACAAATTGAGGCCAAAAGCCTAAGTTGGGAGCGGTATGTCTTGGAAGAGGCGACCTTAGGCCATGGTATTGTAAGTGTATGCCTAAAATCTAAGCAAACAGAAAGTGAAAAAGTGAAAAAGAAAGGAATTATCAAAAGAAGGAAAAACATAGATTGCACAAAAGAAATAAATAAAAAGAAAATGCTTTCAAAGAAATGGGTAAATCAAGGTAGTGAAAGTAGGAACATGTGTGAAGTTGGAAACAAATGAAGTGGTCCATGGTCCACAGTTTGATTGAATAGAATGATGTAGATGTTCAAGTAAGTGTAGTCACTTCGTTCCCAAATGATATCATACTCTTTCCTAAGCCTACATTACAAGCTTGAAAAAGCCCTTCGAGATCTTCAATCAAGTGTATTCAAAGCAGTGGCAATTAACAATAAAGGCAATGATATGGTATGATACTTGTTTGCATTGAGATATTCTTCATGAAAGTGAGGGCTTGCATTTTAATCCCTTGTTGCATAATAGATACTTTGGTGTGTAGGATTTTATTTTGTAGGGAGGCATGTAGACTAATTGAGGGGGGTGAAATTGTCATCTTCTGAAAATAAAGCAAAGGAGTGTAGTTTAGTCGCTATCAATGGAGGGTCACTTCTAGAGAGTTAGTGATTGTTGTTTAGTTATTCTTTAAAGTCTTTTTTCATCCTTGAAAGTGTGCTTTATGTTGAGGAAAGTTGAGAGAATAGCTTCTCTCATACTTGAGAGCTACTTGTTGGTGCTAATCAAGATTGAAATTATTGTGATTATTTGGTCATATGAATGGGCTTATATTTGCATGGTCTCATTAAGTAAGAAGTGGTGTTTCTTGAGGACAAACAAAGGTGTAAGTTGGGGGTATTGATGAGTGGTAAAATTACCACTCATTGACATCTAAATTCATGCACACTACTATAGTTAAATTATGTAAATGACATGAATTTTCCATTTGAATGTACTAATTCCCATGGTTTGTAGGTTTTACAGGTAATTGGAAGAAATGAAGTGAAGCAAGCTAAAAAGAGAACAGAAAGGGCAAAATTAGTGCAAAAGCTGGAATATCCGAAGTAGGGATCGACCCATTGTTACCGTGATCACGGTCTGAGGGTCGTGATCGAGACCAGTCAAGAACTAGTCAAGGCTTATCAATTGCGATAGATTCACTGCGATCGTGATTAGAAAATGGAAATCGCAATGGTACAGAAGTCTCCCCATGGCAGATTGGTAAATTCACATAGCTAGACCAATTATCAAAAGGTCAAAACCCTTACACACTTGAGGCATATTTTGAACTAAAATTCAATTTTGGTGTGGAGAAAAACCCTACTAATTTGAGAAAGGACAATTATTGTTGACATCCTAAGAGATTTTTAGTTACAATTTTGAATTGGATTTGATATTATTCTTGCTTTACATCAACGGAGGCATTGAATGCAATCTTGGGTATATTTATTTTCTCAATTTTCATGAGTAGCTAAATAGTAGTTTTAGGGTTATGTTTAAATATGGTGTTAATGATTGTAAGTTTTGATTCTTAGTTAATGATGTTGGGTTTTACGAATACTTGATTGTTAAATTGGAAGTTGTGGGTGAAAGACCCAATTTTCCTAAACCCCACATCATCCTTGAAAGAGGGATGTGGGTGATGAGTATTAGTGAACAATAAAGTAGATTATAGCTTACTCTTTAACATTATGTTAGAAATAAGGATGGTTTGTGGGTTTTCTATGTATTGGGGAAAATTGAGGTTTTCGGCTGATTTTTTTAACACACCCATAAGGTACTTGAAATAATCCATGAGTGAAATTTTGGTGTTTTGTTGAAAGGCTAACACCATACCCTATAAACTAGCCTATCCATATATTCATTGTAATACCCAGTAATATTCTAAGATCGATTCAGCTCTTAATTGCACGCTTAAGGGGTCCAAGGCTTGAAAATTTCACCAAGTGTTGAGGACTTTGTCATTTTAAAGACCCCTAAACTTTGTGGAATTTTAGTTTGGCCTTCCTGACCCCAAAATATTGGTTTTAAAGTTGATTCATGGTTAAGGAGGTTAATAGTATGTCTCGGGTAAGTTTTGGGATTTTTTGATGAGGTTCAGGCCATGTTTGGATAACCAAAATAGTAAGGAAATGCAATTTGGCCACGATGTGTTGCTCTGTCCCATGATGAGGAGCTTATCAATGCATTGATCTTTTCAATAGAGTAAGCTATGTGGCGCGTTGCTCTCTCCTGTAGAGACAGGCATGGCATGTGGCTTTGTCCCATACAGTGTCATTGTTTAAGTTCCCAAGGGGCATTTGGGTCATTTTCCCTCATCCTATTTCGTTCGTAACATGAATTGGGTCTTTCAAAAGGGCATTATTTGCCTCTTTCACTCAAATTTCTCCCAAGAGAACCCTTTCTCCCCAATAACAAATTCAAGCTTCATTCTTAAGAAATCAAGGGTTCAATCTTCTAAGTTCAAGAAATCTTCAGGATTATAGCTATTATGGTATGTGGGGTGTTCATCTATGGGTCCCTTTCACCCATGGATTCCAAAAACCTTTCTTTGATTTACAAATATGAATATTCCCCAAATCTGAAGTTGCATATGTTTAAGATGAGTTTAATTCAAACTTTTCCCTAGTAAATTAAACTAGATTCATGTCCTCATATGGTCCCATGCAAATTAGGTCATGTAATGCTTTGGATTTCAATTTCTTATGTATATTTTTATTTATCCATGTGTTTATGAGGTTAAATATGTAAGCATATTGTTTTCCCATGATTTACCCCTTTCGATGTTCAAGTTTATATACTTCAGTGGTTATTGAAATTTACTACCCTTGGATCTCTAAATTATGATTTCCTATTATCGTTTAAATATTGTTTTGGTATTTTGTAATCATTCAGTGCTAGAGGTTATGAACACCCGATACCTATGTGTCCTTACATGATTTCTGTTTTCAAATAATGAGTCAATCTGACCATGGTTTTAATATCATATTCAGACTATCATGTTCATGTTGAGCACTAAGTACAGTACCCTGTCATGTTAACGACTAATAACACCAGTGTTGTTTAGTTAGGAGTAACACTTTGAACTGAATGAACATAGGTATGGCGTCTCCCCCATCAGTTAGGCATGAGGCGTTAGTAGTAGTCCCTAGGTTCTAGACCTACGGCTCCATCGTATAATATAAGAGGTCCCCCATTAGTTAGGCATGACACCCTCGTTCTTCGGGATATCAACCTTGTGGATACAGATCGTCAGTCATGTGTTAGTACCCCTAGCAAGGTATCAACACTCATCCAACTGGGTTACAAGTTGGAACCCAATAACTCAAAGTGGGTCTTATCGGTTATAGCTATCTCTCATGGTCTTAGTACAGTATTAGGTGAATTTTAGATCATGTTTGCTTAACCTAGTGTAAAGATTTTTAGTTATTCAATTATACCACTTTCAGTTATTCAGATAGCAGATTATCTCAGTAACATATTTATGCTTGGTCTTGCATTCTCAGATATTACATGTTCATGCATTCATGTTCAGTTATATGATGTGTTTTAGATAGTCTTTACACCGCATACCAGTATATTTAAATTGCTGATCTCATACTCTTCTTTGCGCTATGTTTTCTTATAACATAGGTTCGAACGCATAATTTTACGATCGCTCTTAGATTGCTCAGTGTTACTCAATAGCAGTAGTGATGAGTCCTCATCCATCAAGGACATAATTGGTTTATTCCATTTACTTATGCTTTCTTATGTTTAGTCAATTGGAGTTAGTTGGGGGGTTTGTCCCATCAACTCCTCATGATGTTTAGAGTCTTTTAGACAATCAGTTAGACAGATAGTCAGACATTTCAGTGTTTTTAGTTATTTTTAGATAGATAGTTTATTTTTAGTATTCTATCAGATATTTAAGACATGTCTTGATTCATATTTTAGTATACTATTTTACAATATCTTATCAGCTTATCTCAATGTATGAATTTTATTACTATTTTGTTCAGTGCTCACAGCAGGTACCAGCTTATGAATTAGATTGTGGTCACTTATGGCCGTAAGAACCGTTGTCGTGACCAGGGGATAGCCTCAGGTCATAACAAAACTTGGTATCAGAGCCAGGTTTTAAAGTGTCCTAGGGAGTCTGAAAGCCGCATTGAGTATAGTCTTGTGTATGGGTGTGAAGCGCGCCACACTTATGGACAAGAGACTATGAAACATTTAAGTAAAGTTTTCCTTCTTTCAGTGTTCATTTTATGTGAATTGTTCATTTTATGTGAAAGATCATGAGCTCTATTTAAACTCTCTTTCTAACTCATACTTTATTCTGTTTACAGACAATGCCTCCCAGAAGAAACAATGGAAGAAGGAACAGGGATCAACCTGCACCATCTGTTCAAGAAGATCCCCTTAATGAGCATGTCTCACACCGAATTCAAGGCTACTTTCATGACTTTATCCCATTCAGTAGCTGCTCAGAACAACCAGCAAGTTGTTTCCCAAGATAATCCAATAGAAAATACAGTTGCAGTAAGGATTTGAGATTTCACTCGGATAAATCCCCCTCTATTTTTAGGATCCAATTCTGAGGAGGATCCGTAGGTGTTTATGGATATAGTGCAGAAGGTGACTGATATCATGGGCGCCACTTCGAGTGAGAGTGCAGAGTTGGTTGTATATCAGTTGTAGGATATAGCTCACACCTGGTTTAAGAAGTGGAAAGAGGACTGGGATATTTATGCAGGGCCGGAGAGTGGGAGAAGTTTTTCTCAGCCTTCTTAAACAGGTTCTTTCCCCTATATTTGAGGCAAGCTAAGGTTCAGGAGTTTATTAATTTGAAGCAAGGTAATATGAGCATGAAGGAGTACTCACTTAAGTTTACTTAATTGGCGAGGTATGCTCCTACTATGGTGACGGATAACAGGTCTAGAATGAGTAAGTTTGTGTCTGGTGTATCTGATAGTGTGGTCAAGGAGGGTAGGACCGCTATGTTGACTAAGGAGATGGACCTATCAAAACTGATGGTTCATGCTCAGTAGATCTAGGAGGAGAAGCATAAGAAAAAAGAGAACAAGAGGTCCATAACAGGTAGTTTAAACTTTTCTCAGCCAAGGTCTGAAGGTGGTAACCGTTCTCAGTTCCATCAGAAATTTCCAGCCCCCACTCCATTTTCAGCTAGTGTGCTAGTGCCTAAGTTTAGAAAAGACAGTCGGGACAGGGCGCCAGGTTCTAAGTCCTAGGGCAGTACGAATAGTGGTCGTACTGATCTTCTCTACAGGAAATATGGTAAGAATCATTTGGGTGAATGTAGGGCAGGAAGTGACGTGAGTTTTGGATGTGGCAAGCCAAGCCATAGGATTAGGAAGTGCCTGGTAAGGATGTGGAAAGGCAGAAATGATCGCCTACAGGGCAAAAATACTTCTTCAACAACACTAGCGGGTCGCTCGACTATGTTAGGTGTTACTTCTAGTGCCACAGTGGGCAACGACAGAATAGGTTGTATGCACTCCAAACTTGGCATGATTAGGAAAGTTCTTCTAAAGTGGTTACAAGTACATTACAGGTTTTCCATATTCATGTTTATGCATTGTTAGATCCCGAAGCTTTACTTTCTTTTGTGACTCCTTATAAAGTTGTAGATTTTGGTGTCAGTCCCAAAAAGTTAGCAGAGCCTTTTTAAGTGTCTACCCTAGTGGGTAAATCTATTATAGCTATACAAGTATACAGAAATTGCCCGATCGCAGTATCTCAGAAAATTACCTCAATTGATTTTGTAGAGTTAGAGATGACTGATTTTGATATCATTTTTGACATGGATTGGCTTTACTCATGCTATGCCTCAGTTAACTACAGAAATAGAGTCATTCAATTTTAGTTTTCCAATGAACCAGTCATTGAATGGAGGGGTAGTACGTTAGTGCTTAGCGTCAAATTGTTTCTTATCTTAAAGCAAGAAAAATGATATCTAACGGGTGTGCTTACCATGTTTTCTGAGTTAAAGACTAAACTACTGAGACTGTAAGTCTTGAGTTAATTCCTGTGGTAAATGAATTTTCAGATGTGTTCCCTGAAGATCTTTCGAGAGTCCCTCCTGAGAGGGAAATTGAATTCAGAATAGATCTCTTTTTAGATACCCAGTCTATCTCAATTCCTCCCTACAGAATGGCTTTAGATGAGCTTAAGGAATTGAAAGAACAATTGAAAGATCTCTTAGAGAAGGGTTTCATCAAGATAGGGGCGGCTCAAGTATATTCGTGGCCCAAGGAGAAAATCAAACGGAGGCCTTAAATTTTTAAGAAAAAATAACTATTTTTAATAAACTCTATTTTGAAAATTATTTAATCAATTTTTTCTAATTATTCTTTTTTAAGTAATAATATAATTAATGCATTTAATCTTTCTTGAGACATAATACTCTCGGTATATGAACTACTTCTTATAATTATTTTCTTTTATATAAAAATATAATTTCTATAAATAGTATTTATAAAAAATGAGGCCCCTCAAATTTGGGGGCCTAAGGCGGCCGCCTATTTTTTAAAGAGGTAGAGCCGCCCCTGCATCAGGCCAGTGTTTCTCCATGGGGCACTCCAAACTTGTTCGTGTGTAAGAAAGAAGGTTCTCTCAAAATATGAATCGACTATCGTCTGTTGAACAAAGTCACAATCAAGAATAAGTATCCACTCCCCAGAATTGATAACTTATTCGACCAACTTTAGGGTACCAATTATTTCTCTAAGATAGACCTCAGATCCGGCTATCATCATCTTAGATTTAGGGAATGTAACATTTTGAAGACAGCCTTCAGAACTTGGTATGGTCACATCAGATTCCTGGTTATGTCCTTCGGACTAAGAAATGCCCCTGCAGCTTTCATGGACTTGATGATTAGGGTGTTCAAGAAGTACTTGGACACGTTCATCATAGTATTCATTAATGACATCTTTGTCTATTATCGTAATGAGAATGATCATGCAGACCATCTGAGAATTGTGTTGCAGACCCTTAGAGCTCATTGGTTGTTCACTAATTTTAGTAAGTGTGAATTATGTCTAAGATCAGTAGCTTTCTTTGGCCATATTATCTCCGGCGATAGCATTAGAGTTGACCCTCAAAAGACCGAAGCAATGAGAAACTAGCCTAACCCATCTCTCCATCAGATATCAGAAGTTTCTTGGGTTTGGCTGGCTATTATCGATAGATTGTTAAAGGGTTTTCTTCTATTGTGTCCCCTATGTCTTGATTGACTCAAAAAAAAGTCAAATTTTAAAAGTCAGATTCCTGTGAGAAGAGTTTTCAAGAGTTGAAAAGTCAGCTCACTTTTTCCCTAGTCTTGACTTTTCCAAATGGTTTAGATGGATTTGGAGTTTACTGTGACGCTTCCAGAGTTAGTATTGGTTATGTTTTTATGCAGAGGGGTAAGGTCATATCCATATCCTACACCTCTAGACATCTTAAACCCTATGAAAAAAATTATCCTACCCATGATCTTAAGTTGGCAGTTTATGTGTTTGCCTTGAAAATTTGGAGGCAATATATTTATAGGTTTTATGTTGATATGTTTACTGACCATAAGAGTTTACGGTACTTGTTCACATAGAAAGATCTGAATATTCATCAAAGAAGGTAGCTTGAGTTGTTAAAATATTATTATATGAGTGTGTTGTATCATCTGAACAAGGCCAATGTAGTCGAAGATTCCCTTAGTATATTCTCTATGGGTAGTGTTGCTCATGTAGAAAATTATAAGAAGAAGTTAGTTCATGAGGTTCTTCACCTTACTAGACTAGGTGTTTGGTTAGTTGATTTGGCTGATGGTAGTATATGGGTTCAGAATGGTTTAGAATCTTCATTGGTTGCCAAAGTATAATAGAAACAAGATAGGGATCCCAGTTTGGTTAAGTTGAAGGAGAAAATTAGAAATCAGAAGGTGGAGGTTTTCTCCCAAAGGGGAGATGATGTGCTTCATTGTCAAGAAAGGTTATATGTCCCATGTGTTGATGATTTGAGACAGCGAATACTTGGATAAGCACATGGTGCACGGTATTCTATTCACCCAGGAGCCACTAAGATGTACCATGATCTGTAGGAAATTTATTGGTGGAATGGTATGAAGAAGAATATTGCAGATTTTGTTGCTAAGTGTTCAATTTGTCAGAAGGTCAAAGTTGAGCACCAAAGGCCTAGTGGTACTTTGTAGGAGTTTAGCATCCCCACTTGGAAGTAGGAAGTGGTGAACACGGATTTTGTGACAACATTGCCTCGTACGCGTCGTCAGCATGATTTGATACGGGTCATTGTTGATAGAATGGTCAAATCAGCTTATTTCTTGCTAGTTCATACTTCGTACTCAACTGAGGATTATGCCAGGCTTTATCTTAAGGATTTGGTTAATCTGCATAGGATTCCATTGTCTATCATTTTAGATAGAGGTACTCAATTTACCTCTCACTTTTGGAAGGCTTTTCAGAAGGGTCTTGGTACCCAAGTTCATCTCAGTCCAGCTTTTCACCCTCAAACAGATGGTCAGGCAGAGAGGACCATTCAAACCCTAGAGTATAGGTTGAGGGCATATGTTATTGACTTTAAAGGTAGTTGGGATGACCATTTAGCTTTGATTGAGTTTTCTTATAACAATAGTTATCACTCCAGTATTCAAATGGGTCCGTTTGAGGCTCTCTATGGGAAGAGATATAGATTTTTATTAGTTGGTTTGAGGCAAGTTAGGCTGCTTTGATAGGGCTAGATTCAGTGTTTGAGACAATAGAGAAAGTGCAGTTGATTCAAGAGAGGTTAAAGATTGCCCAAAGTAGCTAGAAATCTTATGCAGATGTGAGGAGAAGAGATCTTGAATTTGAAGATTTTGCCTATGAAGGGAGTAAGGAAATTTGGCAAGAAGGGGAAACTCAATCCCTACTATGTTGGCCTTTACAGAATCTTGAATCGTTTTGTAGCTTATGAGCTTGAGTTACCTGCAAATTTAGCATCAGTGTATCCAGTGTTCCATTTCTCTTTGCTAAAGAAATGTATTAGTGATTCTGTTGTTGTTGTTCCTCTAGAAAGTATGAACGTTCAAGATAGCCTTTCCTTCGAGGAAGTCCCATTCTTGATCATCAGATTCATATACTAAGGAACAAAGAAATTTCCTTGGTTAAATTCCTTTTGTGGAATCAGTCTGTTGAGGGAGCGACTTAGGAAGCAGAAGAAGATATGCGAACCAAATACCCTCATCTTTTATCCGTAAATTCAAATTCAGCTTGAGGTAATGATTTTCCTTAGATTGACTTTTTTCCATTCTCAGTTCATCTATGTAACCATTCTCATGTCATTGAATGTATTCACGAAATCAGTTTAGTTCATGTATCATGCTTCAAGCTCAGTTATGTAATCTTGTCCCAAGTCATGAATGTTCAGAATATGATCACAGTTTCCTCAATATTCTCAGCTAAACCAATCTCATTCAAGAGAGAATATTCCCAAGGAGGAAATATTATAATACCCCATAATATTCTAAGCTCGATTCGGCTCTTAGTTGCATGGTCAAGGGGTCCAAGGCTTGAAAATTTCATTAAATATTGAGTACTTAGTCATTTTAAAGACCGCTAAACTTTGTGGATTTTTAGTTTGTCCTTCCCGACCCCTAATTGGTTTTTAAATTGATTCACGGATAGGGAGGTTAAAATTATGTATCGAGTGAGTTTTAGGATTTTTAGAAGAGGTTCAGGTCGTGTTTGGATAGCCAAAATAGTGAGGCAACGGGATTTGGCCACGACGCATTGCTTCCTCCCATGGTGAGGAGCTCCATGACGCATTGCTCTCTCCACTGGAGTAAGCTATGTAGCACGTTGCTCTCTTCCATGGAGAGAGAGGCACAACATGTAGCTCTATCCTGCAGTGTCATTGTTTAAGTTCCCAAGGGGCATTTGGGTCATTTTTCCTCATCCTATTTCGTCCATAACATGAATTGGGGCATCCAAAAAAGCATAATTTGCCTCTTTCACTCAAATTGCTGCCAAGAAAACCCTCTTTCTTCCCCAAAAACAAATTCAAGCTTCATTATTAATAAATTAAGGGTTCAAGCTTCTAAGTTCAAGCAATCTTCAGGATTATAGTTATTAAGGTATGTGGGGTGTTCATCCATGGGTCTCTTTCACCCATGGAGCCCAAAAACCTTTCTTTGATTTACAAATATGAATTTTCCCATATTATAAAGTTGCATATGTTTGAGATAAGTTTAATTCATGCTTTTTCCTAGTAAATTGAACTAGATTCATGTCCTCATATGGTCCCATGTAAATTAGGTCATGTAATTCTTTGGATTTCAAATCCTTATGTTATTTTTATTTTATCCATTTGTTTTTGAATTTAAATATGTAAGCTTGTTGTTTTCCCATGATTTACACCTTTCTATGTTTAAGTTCATGTACTTCAGTGGTTATTGAAATTTATTACCTTTGGGTCTCTGAATTATGATTTCCTATTACCATTTAAATGTTGCTTTGGTATTTGTAATTATTTATTGCGGAGAGTTATGAATACCTGATACCTATGTGTCCTTATATGATTTCTGTTTTCAAACAATGAGTCAATCAGACCATGGTTTTAATATCATATTCAGAATGTCATGTTCATGCTGAGCACTTACAAGTACAGTAACATGTCATGTTAAATGACTAATAACACCAGTGTCGTACAGTTGGGAGTAACACTTAGCACCGAGTGAATGTAGGGATGGCGTCTCCCTCGTCAGTTAGATATGAGGCATTAATAGAAGTCCCTAGGTTCCATACCTATGGTTCCACCATAGAATATGAGGGGTCTCCCATCAGTTAGGCATGACACCCTCGTCCTCCGGGACATCAGCCTTATGGATCCACATCGTCAGTCATGTATTGGTACCCCTGGCAAGGTATCAACACCCATCCAACTAGGGTTACAAACTGGATCCCAGTAGCTCAGATTGGGGCATATCATTTATAGCTAGCTCCCACGGTCTTAGTACAGTATTCAGTGCATTTCAGATAAGGTTTGCTTAACCAAATGTACAAATTTTTAGCTATTCAGTTATACTGCTTTCAGTTGTTCAGATAGCAGATTATCTCAGTAACATATTTATGCTTAGTCTTACATTCTCAGATATTACATGTTTATGCATTCATGTTTAGTTATCTCACGTGTTTTAGATAGTCCTTACCCCGCATACCAGTACATTCAAAGTATTAATCGCATACTATTCTTTGTGCTATGCTATCTTATAACATAGGTTTGGATGCATAGTTTCACGACCGCTCTTAGATAGCTCAGTGTTACTCAACCGTAGTAGTGGTGAGTCCTCATCCATCGAGGAAATAATTTGTTTATTCCAATTACTTTAATGCTTTCTTAAGTTTAGTCAATAGGAGTTAGTTGGGGGGTCTGTCTCATCAACTCCTCATGATGTTTAGAGGAATTCAAACAATTAGTTAGACAGACAGTAAGACATTTCAGTGTTTTTAGTTGTTTTCAACAAGCCTTCTAAATCCAAATTTTTTGTCCTTTTATTTGAGTTCATAATAATAATAACCCTGTCCAAGCCGAAGAACTTACGCCAAAAAGTCCTAACAAATGATGATTCAGACGAGAGTTTTTCAGATAGACAGTTGATTTCTAGTATTCTATCAGATATTTCAGACGTGTCTTGATTCGTATTTTAGTACCCAGTTTTACAATATCTTATCAGCTTACCTTCCGTACATGTATTGTATTAATATTTTGTTCAGTGCTCACAGCAGGTACCAGCTCATGGTTTAGCTTGTAGTCACTTGTGGCCGTAAGTACCGTTGTCGCGGTCAGGGGGTAGCCTCGGTTATGACATTCATTAATTAGAATTAGAATTGCACTCTCACACACCCATACGCTAATTGTCCCTAGGAAAGCATATCCCCAAGACTCTTCTCTAATTGAAACTTAATCAAAAATTATTGCTCTTATTTAGTATACAAGTTAATTTTGTTCAAACAACTTTTAAATCATACCACTTCCCCCCCAATTTAAATTATGTTTAGCTTTAAGTTTACATTGCGGGTCAACGCTTAGTGACTTTCAAAATCCTTTGGAATCAAATACTAAATTACACTCCTTGTGGATTCAACCCCAACCTAATTTGGGTTATTATATTGACAATGATCTTCTTGCCCCAAAATAATGGAGTAAGTTGAGCTTTATCATGCTTCTGCAAGCAAAACCTAAATTATATCACTAACTCAAGGCACAAAAATATGTCCTCTCACCATAAACATCCCACTCACATTAAGTTTGCAATCAGAAGCTTCACCATACATCATCTTGTATCAAATTTAATTCAATTTCTAATCTTCAAACTATTTGGCCTTGATTTGATCAAGGAATATTAACTTTATCTCTACACTATCCAAAACTCCACCTCTTTCAGAAACACTAAATTATATGAACTGTGATAGTAGAGTTTGAATATATCTAGCCAAAGGTTGCCTTGACACGGTCAAATAAGCCAAACTACCCATACTTACTAATTTTTGGCTCAATATGTCTGTCACCATATTAGCCTTGCCCAGATGGTATTGAATGGTCACATTATAATACTTCAATAATTTTTTCTACCTTCTCTGCCTCAAGTTCAAATCCTTTTGGCTGAAAACATGATGAAAGCTATGATGGTCTGTAAACACTTTGCACTTGACAACATAGAGGTATTGTCTCCAAATCTTAAGTGCAAAAACCATTGTTGCCAACTCCAAGTCATGGGTTAGATAGTTCTTATCATGAGGCTTCAGTTATCTTGAAGCTAGGCAAGAATATTTTTGTCCTTGATTAACACAACACCCAAACCAGAGCATGAAACATCACAAAATAAAATAAAATCTTTACCTTCAATTGGCAAAGCAAAAATGGGGGTTGTCATCAAAAGAGTCTTGAGCTTTTGGAAGCTTTCTTCACACTTGTTTGTCCATATAAATAGCACCTCCTTCTGAGTTAACCTTATAAATTGAGTAGCAATGGAGGTGATGTTCTTGACAAGCTTGTAATAGGAAGTAGAAAGACCCAAAAAACTTTTAATCTCAATCACAGAATTAGGCCAGACCCAACTCTTGACAACCTCAATCTTTTAGGGATCTACCATCATCCTATTTTCTAAAACCACATACTCTAGAAAGTCCACAGAGGACATCCAAAATTCACATTTAGAGAACTTAGCATACAACTACTTCTCCTTAAAAATTCCTAAAATAAAACAAAGATAACCTGCATGTTACTCACCATACTTGGGGTCAACCAAAATGTCATCAATAAAAATAGTCACAAATGAATCCAATAAAGACTTAAATATACCACTCATCAAACTCATGAAGGTAGCAGGTGCAATGGCTAACCCAAAGGAAATCACCAAGAACTCATAATCCTCATACCAAGTCTTGAAATTTGTCTTGGGTATATACTTAGGCCAAAGTGATAACCCAACCTCAAGTCTATCTTGGTGAAAATTAAAACACCCTGCAACCAATCAAAAAGTTCATTTATTTGGGGCAAGGGATACGTATTCCTTATGATAACCTTATTCAGCTGTCTGTAGTGAATACACATTCTCATGCTACCATTCTTTTCTTAACAAACAACACTGGAGAACCCCAAGGCAAAGCACTAGGAAAAATGAATCCCCTATCAAGTA
>NC_061116.1:54347065-54402124 GCF_002878395.1 Capsicum annuum | reverse complement strand
GGGATTAATAAAAATTGAGCGAGTGTCTGACTCCAAATCAATACAAAATCAATGACCTAGTCTGAAGGCATACCAGGCAAGTCTGTGGGAAACACCCTCCGAAATCTAATACCACGAAGACTAACTCAATAGAAGGGGACTCTGCACTAACATCTTTATGTGCCAGATTTCTAACATCCCCTCCCAACTAGTTGCTTAACCTAGATAAAAGATATAATATTCATAAGTCTCAGTTTGTACATACCTTTCTACTCTAACTTATCCATCTAAGGAATCTCTAAGGTCAAAGTCTTAGCATTATAATTTAGAACAACATGATATGGAGATAGCCAAGTTATAACCAGGATGATGACAAAATCAAATATATCCAAGATTATCAAATCTACCCAAGTCTGGAAACCCATAAATAAGACAAAGCAAGTACGATACACATGGGTCACTACCACAAAGTCTTAAATCAAAGTAGAAACATACACAAGAGAGTCAATCATATTACAAACCAAGTCCAATCCCAACACAAATTTAGCAGATATATATGAATATGTGGAACACCAATCAAATAAAATAGTAACCATTCGGTCATAATGAGAATAGTACCTGTAATGACAGCATCAGAAGCCTCAACCTAGATCTTTCCTGGGATGGCATAACAATAAGATCTGATATAAAACTAGGCAACATCCTTAGTAGGATACACACCATCTCTTCCAGCATTACCACTACCTTGATTTCCACTATAGACTCCTTGATGATTACCTTGCCCACCCTATAGAAAACCTCTACCATTACCTTCATCACCTCTACTAACAGGAACCACAGCTTTAGCATGCTACTACCCCTAAAACTAACCTATCTATAAGGACAATCTCTCTTAAAGTACCTAAAGCACAACAAGTATAACAACCACGATCTAAGGAAGGCTTGTTAGACGATGAATATGAAGCCCTTTAACTTCTCACAACTGAGGGTTGTTAAGTGACCTATGTCTAACCTACTGTGGAAGCTAGCAGAGCTGACTAAATAGGGCAAGCCAGATACACATGATAGCTATGACCATTGGAGTAAGAACGACTAAAGTTACCTGCATTCTGGGACTTCTTCACTAACCCCTTATACTGACCAAGCTGCTTGACTCCTTCGACCTTCTTCACATAATCAACAACATTATAGAAGGTCTTTCCAGCATAATTCATATTCACAGACAAAACCCATAAGTCAGTGTTCATACCCTTTACACACAACTGAATCCTCTCTTTTTCTGTACCAAGTAACTGAGTAGCATATCGATACAAGGCATGAAACTTAGCCTCATAGGCTGCAACAAATATATTGCCCTGCACAAGGGACAGAAACTCATCCTTCTTGCGATCACAAAGAGTGTGAGGTACATATTTCTCCTAATATTTAGAAAATAAAAGATAATTATCAATAAAATGTAAAATGTGAAAAGATAACAATATAGTGATAAAAGTTTTTAAGATAAATATAATTATCAATAAAAATGTTAACTTTACAAAAATGTGTAATAAATATTATTTTTCAATTTCTTAACGATCAAGAAGTGTGAAAAGTTAATTCTAAGTATAGAGAGCAAAAATTTGATGTCAACATATAATGATGGAAAGATCTCATAATCGGAACACTGTTTTAATAATTGTGTTGCATATTCACTTTCGCTATCATGCAAATATTTATCAAGATGTTGATCATGAAGTTGATTGCATGATTTTGATTTTTTGAGTATCTAACATCTACCTATATTAGTCTCATACCTATATTTCTATAATATGATAGTAACACACATATATTTATAACTCACGTATGTGTACAAAATAGAGTGAACTAGATATATTTTTATCCTAGACTCAAATTTTCTCCCCCGGAGTCTGATCCTTATATATATGACCTTCGCTCTATCTTAAATTTTCTTTTTCAAGTTATCATCAAGAATATAGATTTATTCTACAATTTGTTAATCAGTACAATAGTAAGAGCACGATCAATAAACAACTCATACGATAAATATACAAAACAACTCTATTCTATGACGACCACATTCATACTATGGGCATAACACAGAACTAGGGCATCTAACCGCTCTGAACTGGGTTACACCAACTCTTGTTAAAGAAATATAAAATAGTGAAGATAAAGAGATATCCTCCATGCTTTGTTGCTTTTCAAACATCTCTCTGTGTTTTTCTATCCATGTAGGTTTCAAAATATTTTCAAAGACTATTTGTAGATGTAGGAAAAGTTTCAGATGAAATAAATTGTGTTTTTCTATCTATGAAGGTTCCAAATATTTTCAGAGACTATTTGTAGATGTAGGAAAAGTCTCAGATGAAATAAACTGAGTTCAAAATAAATTTAAAATAATTTGGAGTTTTACAAATTAAACCTCGCTGAATGAACAATAAAGCGAGAACAAGTCTTGCACTGCACTTTGGCCCCCCGAAGTAGTGCACTTCGTGTTTCTCACATTGCTGCATTTGTTTACTGTTTGCTCTTTATTTCATGTCATCAAAATGGCGAGAAAACTATTAAATGGCATCCTCTCAATTCTCTCCCTCCTATATTTCATTCATTTATGTTCTGCTTTAATTTATTTTTACTTAAAAACTGTTCATATTCACATTATTTTAATCATGCATCTAAAAAATATAATATTAAGCATAAAATATTGTAAACAATTTTTCAAAGACAATTAAAACTAATAAAATATAATGCAAATAATGACTACATATAAGTGTTTTTTTCCGAAAAATCAAGTAGATTGAGTAGTAAGTCAATCAATACCACAACTGCCATGGCTCCACGGTGGACACCTAACTGTTTATCGAAAAAATGGTATAATTGAATTTGTTTATGAGGTCAAAGACATACAAATTGATTTTTCTGAGTAGTTCATTTTTTAACAAGTATGTCGAGGGTTGGTGTGGTGGTTCAGTACCTCATCCCTTAAGCAAGAGATTGGGGGTTCGATCCCCACCTCTGGTGAATGGAAAAAAACTCTGTGGCCAGTTCCCTACCGCTTAGTGCGCTGAGAGTAGGAACGGAGGATTAGTCTCACGGCTGCCGGCTGTGGGAATACCTTGGAAAACCAAAAAAAAAATCTTGATGAAAATAGTAATACGATACATTAACAAAAAAAGTGGTAGAGTTGGTGTGTTCGTTGTTTCAACTTAGTTCCAATTTCCGAAGACGACTAGGTGTGATCGGTTCCGAATTCGAGAGCGACCTATGAATTATTTCTTGAGCAGAGATTTATGAATGTAAGAACTTGGTAAAGAATATACGAATAATAATAAATTTGGAGCACAGGAGTGTCATTATATTGGTTAGTACTCTCTCCATCTTAAATTGTTCGTCCCAAATTTTCTAATTTGATTTTTCATTTTCCTTGTCTTCTTTCATTAATCAAGAAGATAAGAAGAAACAAAAAAAAATTCATGTTTTACCCTTTGCATTAATTACTTTTTCTTTAAATTAAAATATAAATATCATTTAATAGGGATACTATGGTAAACTAGGCATGTTATTAATTATTTTTCTTAATCAACATATTATCTCAATTTGAAATGGATAATTTGAGACAGAGGGAGTATATCAAAGTTGATGCCTTTATTCATAGGCAACAAAGGTGGTACATCAGCTCATAGGAAAGATCCTACTCAAGACCTTAAGGATCGTTTAGTAGGAAGACAAGTAATTCAGGGATTAGTAATGTAGAAATTATAATATTTGGATTATTTTTTATCAAAGTGTTTAATTTATTGTATTATAAAAATTAGCTATACCATGTATTTTATTATGTTTGATTTAAAATGTTACAAAAATATCCTTTATAATTATACCTTTGAATTTTTGTGGGATTTTCTATTTCATTAAATTGGTCAAATTAAAAATTAAGATATGAATAAAAAAATTTTACTAATATTCAGGTGTGATGTGTCACCATCGAAATCCTTAATAGCACTGATGCTTGATGTCAAATGTAAGTAGTGAATTAAATTTGAATAGTTAAAACTAAGGGTGTCAAGTAGTCCAAGTTGAACTGACCCTACCCGGACTGAACCGGCCCACTTAATGAAATCGGCCTGATTTGACCCGTCCCGATTTGACCCATCCCGGTTTGATCAAGGGCTTTAGGGTTTCGAGATGATTTTTTTTAATTTGGGCCCGATTAATTTGGCTCGAACCCAACCCGGTTAGGGCTCGCCGATTAACCGGCCCGATTTAAAGTTTAAAAAAATGGATTTTGGGCCAAACTAGCCGTTGTCCCACCGGCTATATAGCCATTTTTGGGTCCAAACAGCTAGTTTGGGCCCATATAGTTAAAAAAAATTACTTTTAAAATTATTTTTTAATCCCGAAAAAAATTCTATAAATACCCTACACCTTCAAATCATTTTTCACATAATTTTTCACTCTCTCAAATCTCATTCTCTCTCAAATCTCAATTCTCAATTCTCAAATATTCAATATATTTAATTTTCTAAAGTGTTCACTTTAATTTTTTAATTTTGCGTTTACAAAGTACAAGTGGAAGTTTCTAAAGTCGCAACCTTCGGATACTTTCAAAATTTGGTATTGTCGTTCCTTCTCTTATGTTTAATTTTTATTTATTGTATAAATTGTTGAATATTTAATTTTATTATATTTTTGTATTTTGAATTTTTTTAGTTTAATTTAATTTATACTATGGATAAATTAAGAAACCTCGCTACTAAAGGTGTTAAAAAATTTTATCCCGGAAGCGGTAGTGGTAGTAAAAAGCAAATTACTAGCGGTAGAAATACTTCAAGTAGTACATATACTTGTGTGCCTTTGCCTCCGGTACCGCTTGGTACACCTTTTGAGGAAGAAATAGGTGTAGGTGCTCACGATATGAATTATGTAGAAGCTCAGAAAAATTACGGTATAGAAGAAGAAAATGAAGTTGATGCGGTTAATTTAGATTAAGATGATGAAAATATTGATGAGACACCCGCAGTAGGAAATGCTAACGTTAGATCTGAATCGGTTAATCTCTCTTTCCGTCCTCCTCGTGCCCCAATACCTCATAAAATAAGTAGTATTGCATGGCAATTTTTTTATAGTATATTAGATACTGAGGTGCAATGCAATATTTGTCAACAAATATATAAGCATAAAAACGGAGGCAAGTAAGGGGGTACGGGTACGTTAATGAAACATATAGGTGATGCTCACGAAAGAGAGTTAAATATTGCACGAGGTGGTGGGGATGTTGGTGGGCCAACACAAACTACAATGCACCCAGCAACCAATCAGGTAACAAAAAAGTATAATAAATTGAGGGACCGGAAAGAAATAGCTAAAATGGTAGTTGTGGGTTGTTTGCCTTTTATTTTTCCTTCTTCTGATGTCTTTATTCATTATATTCAAGCAATTTATAATCCTATGTTTAATGGTGTTCCCAGAAGTACTTGTCGATCTGATATTTTTAGACTTCATTCACAATATTATTTTTATTTATCAACATTGTTAAAAAATATTCAATGTAGATTGTCCCTAACTTCTGATCTTGGTCGTGCAGTAAACAAAATGATTATTTAACCGTTACTTGTCACTGGATGGATAGAAATTTTGTGATGCAAAAACGTATTCTTGCTTTTTTATATGATGAAGATCATAAACATATTGAAGATTTTATTGCTGATTCTATTGTTAAAGTTGCCGAATTTTATGGCATCGAAAATAAAATCTTATGTATTGCTTTTGATAATGCTGCTAACAACAAGACTGCTATAAAAAAAATTAAAATCTAAGCAATCTCCGTCGTTGCCTGAAATTTTTCATATTAAGTGTGCATGTCATATGTATAATTTAATTGTAAAAGATGGTTTTGAGTTTTTTGAGCTTTATATTGAAAAAATTCATCTTGATGTTGGTTTTATTCAAGGAAATAATCGAAGAAAAAAATTAAAGAATTTAAAATTAAATGTCAAGAAAATGGACTTGCACCGATAGTGATGCCTGAGGAAATTGGTATTAAATGGAATTCTACGTATGATTTTTTAAAAACTTGATATAAATATAGAGCTCCTATTACACTATCTTTTAACCAACATTACGGTTCATTTGTTGATTCTGCTGATTGCATGCTACATGATTCTAATTGGGTTGTAATTAATGATCTTGTTAAGTTTTTAGAAAAAATTTATGCAGCTACGGTTGAATTTTTCAGTGCTTATTATCCTACTGTTTGTAATATTTTGGCATATATAGCCGATATTTCTGGTTTGCTCAAAGAATATAAAAATAAAGAAGGTTATAAAGAAGTTGTTGGTGTCATGTTTACTAAATTTAAAAAATATTTTTTTCCGATTCCCCCTATTTACTTGATTGGTTCTATGCTAAATCCGTGCGTAAAATATAATATTATATGCCACTTTAGTACTTATTATTGATGCTAACTTAGAAATAAATATTAACAATGATTCTGAACAAGTACAAACTGATTTGTGGAAGGCTATGGGTCATGCGAATGAATATATAAAAAAATTATATAATCACTATGCTGATTTATTTGGCTTAGCCGTACCTATAAAAATCACTCCAACTGTCGCTCCTCATCCTCCCGAGGATCTATCATCTTCTAAAAGGCCGGCACATAGTGGTTTTCTGATTCCTTTTATGATTTACCTTGTTCGAACGGTGTTGATGAGAGAACTTACACATCAAGTTATCGGGAAGAGCTAAAATATTATCTTCGGTCACCGCCAGAGGACCGCAGATGATGGATCAACACGTTGGATTGGTGGAGGAGTAATGAAACATAATATCCTGTGCTTTCAAGATTAGCTAGAGATATCTTGAATGTTCCAATGTCAACCGTTGCATCAGAGAGCACCTTTAGTCAAGGACAACAGCAGCTTCGAGACAACCGATACTCATTGGGAAGCAATGCAATGAATGTTCTAGTTTGCCTCAGAGATTGGATTAGAGAGGAAAAAAGAAATCAAGGAATGGAACCAGAGCCGAACGACAAGCTAAAACTTGAAGAAATTATGTCTTCACAGGAGAACTCAGTAGAATCAAGTCCAATGCATTGTTTTCTCCCCGTTGACTTTGACTATCCTATGCAAGTTCCCGTTAATATTAACATGAATGAGTTGGAAAAAATGATGCATGATTTGTAGATTTTTCATTCATGTAAATTATAAATTTTGGATCATTTCGCAATCAATAAAATTCAACATTCATTCACTACTTCCTTAGTCCTTACTTTGTAATTTTTTTCATTTGATTATTTAAATTGAATTTCTAGTTTAAACTAAAAACTTACTTCTAATATATTATTAATTTACTATAATATATTATTAATAATTTAGTATATTAAATAGCATATGTTTTGTATATTTGTGTATATATCTTCTATAGATGTGTATATTTAATGTATACATGTGTATATGTTTTATAAATTAGTATATAACTTTATATATTGTAGTATATATGTGTATATATCTTCTATAGACATATATATTTAATATATACATATGTATATGTTTTATAAATTAGTTTATAACTATATATATATTGTATTACATACATATATTTTAGTATATGTTTTACTTAAAGTAATACAAATATATTGAATGGTGCTTATATTTGTGTATATATCTTCTATAATCGTGTATATTTAATGTATACATGTGTATATATTTTATAAATTAGTATATAACTATATATATTGTAGTATATACATATATTGTAGCATATGTTTGTAATGCCCCGCAAAATCCTCTTCCAGTCTGAGCCTTAGAGCGTATTTGGTAAAGCGAAAAATCTGAGTCTAAATATTTCAGAAATATCTTCCCAAGTATGAAATACTTTGAATCATGCGGGAATCTATTTGAGCAAGAATTAATATCATAGAGGTCCCCTAACTCAAGGACGAGTTGACAACTTTCCTATCGTTCAAGTTTTTAGTGAGCGTCAAAACTTTGGTCAAATTTAATCAACCATAAATCTTTGTATATATCTGATTAGAGGACCTACTATATTTCAAATGAAATCTCTTTGAATTATCTTTCCAACGATACCAATTTCGTCAAAAACCGATGTCGAAGCAAAGAGTTATGCCCATTTTACTCCAACATGTCTGGCTGGGAAACTGGTGATGACAATTGTGACAAGCCATCACGCCTGTAACGGCCTATCAATAATGTCGTCAGACCTAGGCAGATTTCTGACCCTGGTGACGACATTTTATGACAAGCCGTCATGCCCGTGATGGCCTATCACCAATGTCATCAACCTTAACCAGAAACTCAAAATTTTACCCTTTTATGACGACAATTCGTGACGGTCTATCACCAACTTGATGGCTTATCACGGATGTCGTCAGCTATTTTTTCAGCAATTTAAGGACATTTTTTAAGGGTATTTTGGTCATTTCTAACCTTTTGGAAGCCTCTATAAATATGAGAACCTTCATTTAAACCCTAATTTCTCCATTTCTCTTCTAATTCTCTAAAGAAAGAATATCTAGGGTTTCAATTCAAGAACCCTAATCTTCCAAAAATTCATGCATAATTCTTTAAGATTTCTTCAAGAATCAAGTTCCTCATAGTGTGGGCTTTAAGAATTATTTATTACAAGTGCGGATAGAGTCTCAATCATTAGAATTTATCCAATTCCAAAGATTAAGGTATGTAGATGTTGATTCTTGGGTCCCTTTCATCCAAGAAGCTCAAGAACCCTTTTTAAAATATGAAAATTTTATGTTTGTGAGATTCCATAATTTGTATAAGTTGAAATTGATGTTACATATATTGTTGAGTTTTGATTCATATTTGTTTACAAGATTCATGAGCCTTGACCCTAGTAGGTGGAATCCATGTGATATTTGTGATGAATCTTCCTTACGTTGCTTTTTATATGATGTGTTCATGTCAAATGGGTGTATAAATGGTTGAATAAGCTAAGCATGTTCCCCCTAGGTTTGATAAAGAGCTTAGGTGAAGCATAAGGGCCATTGTGTCATGTTGAAGATGAAACCCCCAAATTGTGAGTTCGTTTATACATGCTTAGTGTTTGATAAAATGCCCAAGTGAATGAATTATTCCATGAGAGTATGAAGTTTCCCCAAGCCATATGATATCCAAACACACGTCAAGATTGATATAGGTATGAAATAGTTGAGGTAAAACCTTATTGAATGGAGTACAATCTAGTAGCATATTTTCCCTACATTATTATATGAATATCTTTTTGAGATGCTTAAAGTGACCCCTAGGCGACTGTGATAATGAATAAAATATTTATGATCGTTAAATGCCTGAGGTGATGTCTTGAATGATTATGATGATGAATGAATGATTGTGATGATGCATGAATGATTGTGATGATATATGAACTATCGTGATGATGAATAAATGATTATGCTTTACTTTTATGTTATCAAGTCCAGGGGTATTTAGAGCCCATGTCAGTTTTTCGATAATTTCAATCGAACCATGATTCTCAAAACTCAGTGAACTATAGAACTCTATATTCTCAGATAAGTGCACAACTTAAGAAAGCTCAATAATCTCAGTCATCTCTGTAACCTCTGTATCGCTAGTAATCTAGCCTCAGAACTGTAATCAGCTCAAATCTAATAGTATTCAAGTGATTCAATTCTAATCTCAGAAGAGATTCAAGTAATCTATTCAAGCTCTGTATCGTCAGTTAGATACCATGATTCGATACATTTTTCCGTCAGATATGAAACTAAGTAATCTCAATGTAACTCAGTTAGATCTTTTGAGAAACATGATCAGTATAAGATTCAGTTCAGTTGTGTTCAGTTAAGACTTCCGTTTAGAGTCTTTCAGTTGGGAGTAGAAACTAGCACTGAGCGAGAAAAGGGATGGCGGCTCCCCGTCAGAGAGGCCGAGTCATTAGGAGTAATCCCTGAACTCCAGAACTGCGTAGCCAGCACAGGATGCAGGAGTCCTCGTCAGTAGAGGCTATCACTGTCAGAGAGGTTTGACTATTATATTGCCTCAGGCCAAATTCCTGCGAGAGTCATCCCGTCAGAGAGGGTTGACCAGAGAGGTATTTATTCGTGGCACGGTATTGACACCCTTCCAGCTGGGTTTATAGGTTGGACCCCACCTGTGGTAGGTTAGGGTATATCGGTTAAGTAACTACTTCCCACAGTTGCAGTTTTAGTATCAATCCTTAGAAATCAGGACTGTATGGTACAGTCATCTATCTCAGTGAGGAACTCAGATAGTTCCATTGGTTCATGGACCATCCCGTCAGATAGTCTTGGCCTCATATACAGATTTTTATTATTATATCTAGAGATCTCCCATCAGAGAGGCTTGATCTCAGTCTCAGACCATGTTGAGTATTCTTATTATCATATCTAGAGATCTCCCATCAGATAGGCTTGATCTCCATCTCAGATTCTATTGAGTATTTTTTGTTGTCAGATTCGGACATGATCATACTTCTTATCATTGATAATCGCTCCCGGAATAATCTGTTAGAAAAGTTGATCTCTAATCCTGTCTGTCGAAAGCAGTGAGCTCAGAATTCAGTCCTTGATGTGAGTACATCCAGACTCTCAATTACCAGTATCAGATGAGTCTGTGATTCACTATCTCAGTTTCAGTAGTGAGTTTAGTCTGCAGTAAAGTGTTGTCCGAGCTTCAGTATCTAGAGTTGCGATAATTGTGTTCATGGTCTGTGCATTCATATATGTGTTTTCATGCGGCATCTTCATGATTATTCAGTTTAGATATTGTGCATGCATGAGCCCTTGCATTAGCCTACCTCATCTACATACTCAGTATATTCCTGTACTGACGCATTTGTGCTATGTTATTTTATTTGACACCATAGGTTCAGAGGCACAGGATCTAGATTATCCTCAACAGTTTAGTCCCAATCAGCAACAGTAGCAGTGAGTCCTCTTCTTTCGAGGACGAATCTCAGTTTACTATTATTGCTTCAGACTGTTTATTTTCAGTTGAGGGTGTTAGTTGGGAACCTGTCCCTTCAACTCTGTAGTTCAGATAGTTTAGAGGCTTTTCAGATGGATGTATTAGTATTCAATTTTCTGTATTATGAGTATTCATAGACGTGTTGAGCCTTATGGCTAGTTTTTGGTTTTATTTCCGATATTATGTAGCGTACAGGTATCAGTAAAAGATTAGTTTGTGGTCCTTTGGGGTTATAAGCACCGTGTGACGTCTCGAGATGGGATCTCGGGGCGTTAGAAACTTGGTATCAGAGCCTAAGGTTCAAGAGTGTCCTAGGGAGTCTGAAAAGCTGCATCTAGTAGAGTCTTGGGCATGGGTGTGTAGTGCGCCACATTTATGTACAAGAGGCTATAGGATGTTCTTAGGAGCAGTTTTCCTTCTTTCAGTGATCATTTCGTGCGAGTGAGCATGAGCTCAAGTTGTTT
Source organism: Capsicum annuum (assembly GCF_002878395.1). NCBI lineage: Eukaryota > Viridiplantae > Streptophyta > Magnoliopsida > Solanales > Solanaceae > Capsicum > Capsicum annuum. Next base: position 54,390,696 of record NC_061116.1, on the reverse strand, counting down.
CTCAATCTAATCCACTTGTTTCTTCCAATTTCAAAGTATGCCTCCTCGCAGAGATTTTGTCCGTGGGGTTGATGATCAGCCCCTACAGCTAGTAGATCCTGAGAATAAGAGTGTTTCACATGCAGAGTTTGGGCAGATTTTCAGGCGCTAGCCCAAGCTGTGACTAGTGTTCAGGGCAATCGTCAAGCTGTAACCCCACCTCAGCAAGATAGGGACTTAGTTGCAGCCAGAATTAAAAGTTTCATAAAAATGAACCCGCCCGAATTCTTTGGGTCAGTAGTAGGTGAGGACCCGCAGCTTTATCTAGAGAAGGTGAAGAAGATCACCCAGATTATGCATGTTTCTGAGAAAGAGAGTGTTAAGTTAGCATCTTATAGGTTGAAAGATATTGCTCATGATTGGGTAGTGATATGGGAAAAGAGTAGAGGGGAGAATGCAGCTCCTGTGATAGCTAGAGTTTTAGAGTACCTTTCTAGATAGGTTTTTCCCACTAGAGATGAGAGAGGCTAAGGTAGAAGAGTTCATGAACCTAAGGCAAGGTTCCATGACTGTGAAAGAGTATTGTCTTAAGTTTAACCAATTAGCTAAGTATGCTCCTGACTTGATAGCTGAACCTAGAGCGAGTATGAGTAAGTTTATGACTGGTGTATTCGGGTTAGTGTTGAAAAAGTGTAGGAATGCTATGCTTCATAGGGATATGACCTTGCTAGACTGACGATGCATGAGCAATATATTGAGGCAGATAAGATGAAGGAGAGAGAGAGTGTGTGAGTAAGAGAGCCAAGACAGGTAGTCGTGGTTTCTCGCAGTCATGGTCTTAAGGTGGTAGTAGCTCTCAGTATGGTCGGAGATTTTTTGTTACAGATCCATTTTCAGCTAGTGTACCCACACCTGTGTTTGGGGGTGTAGATCTGAGGGAGGACCAAGCTCCGAAGCCCAGAGAGTACTAGTGGTGTTCGTACCCATCCGCGTTATGGAGAGTGTGACAGGTGCCACTAAGGTGTGCGTAGAGTCGGTAGTGATGTGTGTTTTGGTTATGGTAGGCCAGGCCATAGAATGTGAGAATGTAGAGTGCTGACTCAGAGGGGTAGACTCCGTGCGTTTCAGGCTCGCCTTGATGGGGTAGAATTTCCTAAAATAGACTCGGGCATGTTATGAGCCCTTTATTTTTATGACGTGTATTGATAGATCCTTTGCTCCCATTTTGAAATTATATGTTAGAATGAGTCATGCATGAGTTTCAGATCTAGATCGGTCAATCATGACCCAGTCTGTAGGTGCCCCGCGCACCGCCCCAGTATTTCAGCGAAGTACGTTTAAAAGGGCATAGAGTCCCAAGGGGGAGATACCCCATAGTATTATGATGTTGTGTGCCATTAGATTCATCTAGATGCATGTTTATATTTTTTTATGAAGTTAGCATCAGTCGTTATTGCATTGTCTAGTCGTGCTTTCGAAAGTCAGCTTAGCCGAACATTCATGCATTAGATATGCATATTTAGTAGAAATGACTTCAGCTTATCAGTGTGTGATCAGCCATGCATCCTTGAGATCAGCACAGTTATGAGTCCATGCATCAGATATGAATGAGAGTTATGAGAATTTAGCTATGAGTAGATTCAGTCAAGTATTACATGCACCAGATATGAATTATGCCCAATATGAGAACTCAGTATGTCAGTTATTCCAGTTGCGTAAGCATACCTTGAAATATTTCCATTTCTTGAGTAGGTTCTGTGGATCTATATTTTCAGTCTATCAAGCGACATTCGAGGACGAATGTTCCCAAGGAGGAGATAATGTAATGCCCTGCAAAATCCTCTTCTAGTATGAGCCTTAGAGCATATTTGGTAAAGCAAAAAATCTGAGTATAAAGGTTTCAGAAACATCTTCCCCAGTATGAAATACTTTGAATTATGTGGGAATCTATTTGAGCATGAATTAAGATCATAGAGGTCCCCTAACTCAAGGACGAGTTGGCAGCTTTCCTATCGTTCAATTTTTAGTGAGCGTCAAAACTTTAGTCAAATTCAATCGACTATAACTCTTTGAATATATCAAATTAGAGGACCTACTATTTATCAAATGAAATATCTTTGAATTATCTTTCCAACAATACCAATTTCGTCAAAAACTGATATTGGAGCAAAGAGTTATGCCCATTTTACTCCAGCATGTCTGGCTGAGAAAATGGTGACGACAGGCCTGGGTAGATTTCTGGATAGATTTCTGACCCTAGTGACGATATTTTGTGACAAGCCATCACGCCCGTGATGGCCTATCACCAATGTTGTCAACCTTAATCAGATACTCAAAATTTCACCCTTTTATGACGATAATTCGTGACAACCTATTACCAACTTGACGGCTTGTCATGGATGTCGTCATCTATTTTTTTCAAAAATTTAAGGACATTTTTGCAAGGGTATTTTGGTCATTTTCTACCTTTTAGAAGCCTCTATAAATATGAGAACCCTTATTCAAACCCTAATTTCTCCATTTCTCTTCTAATTCTCTAAAGAAAGAATATCTAGAGTTTCAATTCAAGAACCCTAATCTTCTAAAAATTCATCCATAATTCTTTAAGATTTCTTCAAGAATCAAGTTCCTCATAGTGTGGGCGTTAAGAATTATTTATCAAAAGTGCGGATAGAGTCTCAAGCATTAGAATTTATCCAATTTCAAAGATTAAGGTATGTAGTTGTTGATTCTTGGGTCCCTTTCATCCAAGAAGCTCAAGAACCCTTTTTAAAATATGAAGATTTATATTTGTGAGATTCCATGATTTGTATAAGTTGAAATTGATGTTACATGTGCTGTTGAGTTTTAATTCATATTTGCTTACAAGATTCATGAGCCTTGACCCTAGTAGGCGGAATCCATGTGATATTTGTGATGAATCTTTCTTATGTTGCTTTCTATATGATGTGTTCATGTCAAATGGGTGTAGAAATGGTTGAATAAGCAAAGCATGTTCCCTCTAGGTTTGATAAAAGCTTAGGTGAAGCATAAGGGCCATTGTGGCATGTTGAAGATGAAACCCCAAATTGTGAGTTTTCCCTACGTTATTATATGATTATGTTTTTGAGATGCTTAAAGTGACCCCTTGCAAATGTGATGATGAATAAGATGTTTGTGATCGTTAAATGCTTGAGGTGATGTCTTGAATGATTATGATGATGAATGAATGATTATGATAATGCATGAATGATTGTGATAATATATGAACGATCGTGATGATGAATGAATGACTATTCTTTACTTTTATGTTATCAAGTCCTGGGGGTATTTATACCCGAGAATAGAGTTGTTGTCTAGAGCACGTGTCAGTTTCTCGATAATTTCAATTGAGTCATGATTCTCAGAACTCAGTGAACTATAGAACTCTGTATTCTCAGATAAGTGCAGAAATTAAGAAAGCTCAATAATCTCAGTCATCTCTGTAATCTCTGTATCGCTAGTAATCTAGCCTCAGCCCTGTAATCAGCTCAGATCTAATAGTATTCAAGTGATTCAATTCTAATCTCAGAAGCGATTCGAGTAATCTATTCAAGATCTGTATCATCAGTCAGATACCATGATTCGATACCTTTTTTCATCATATATGAAACTAAGTAATCTCAGCGTAACTCAGTCAGATATTTTGAGAAACATGATCAGTATCAGATTCAGTTCAGTTGTGTTCAGTTAAGATTTCAGTTCAGAGTCTTTCAGTTTAGAGTAGAAACTATCACCGACTGAGGGAAGGGATGGCGGCTCCCTGTCAGAGAGTCTGAGTCGTTAGGAGAAATCCTGAACTCTAGAACTGCGTAGCCAGCGCGGGATGCAAGAGTCCCCATCATTAGAGGCTTTCACCGTTAGAGAGGTTTGACTATTATATTGCCTCAAGTCGACTTTCTGCGAGGGTCATCCCGTCAGAGAGGCTTGACCAGAGAGGTCTTTACCCGTGGCATGGTATTGACTCCCTTCCAACTGGGGTTATAGGTTGGACCCCACCTGTGGTAGGTTGGAGTATGTTGGTTAAGTAACTACTTCCCACAGTTGCAGTTTCAGTATCAATCTTCAGAAATCAGGACTGTGTGGTATAGTCGTCTATCTCAGTGAGGAACTCAGATAGTTTCATTGATTCAGGGACCATCCCGCCAGATAGGCTTGGCTTTATATACAGATTCTTATTATTATATCTAGAGATCTCCCATCAGAGAGGCTTGATCTCAATCTCAGACTATGTTGAGTATTCTTATTATCATATCTAGAGATCTCCCGTCAGATAGGCTTGATCTCCATCTCAGATTCTATTGAGTATTTTTTTTTGTCAGATTCGGACATGATCATACTTCTTATCATTAATAATCGCTCCCGGAATAATCTGTTAGAAAAGTTGATCTCTAATCCTGTCTGTCGAAAGCAGTGAGCTCAGAATTCAGTCCTTGATGTGAGTACATCCAGACTCTCAATTACCAGTATCAGATGAGTCTGTGATTCACTATCTCAGTTTCAGTAGTGAGTTTAGTCTGCAGTAAAGTGTTGTCCGAGCTTCAGTATCTAGAGTTGCGATAGTTGTGTTCATAGTCTGTGCATTCATATATGTATTTTCATGCGGCATCTTCATGATTATTCAGTTTAGATATTGTGCATGCATGAGCCCTTGCATTAGCCTACCTCATCTACATACTCAGTATATTCCTGTACTGACGCATTTGTGCTATGTTGTTTTATTTTACACCATAGGTTCAGAGGCACAGGATCCAGAGTATCCTTAGTAGTTCGGTCCCAATCAGCAATAGTAGCAGTGAGTCCTCTTCTTTCGAGGACGAATCTCAGTTTACTATTATTGCTTCAGACTTTGTTTATTTTCAATTGAGGGAGTTAGTTGGGGACCTGTCCCTTCAACTCTGTAGTTCAGACAGTTTAGAGGCTTTTCAGACGGACGTATTAGTATTCAATTTTCTGTATTATGAATATTCATAGACGTGTTGAACCTTATGGCTAGTTTCTGCATTTATTTCTGATATTATGCAATGTATAGGTACAGGTATCAGTAAAGGGTTATCTTGTGGTCCTTCGAGGTCATAAGCACCGGGTGACGTCTCGAGATGGGATCCCGGGGCATTACAATGTTTTACTTAAAGTAGTACATATACATTGAATGGTGCATATATTTGTGTATTTATCTTCTATTGACATGTATATTTAATGTATACATATGTATATATTTTATAAATTAATAACTATATATATTGTCATATATATGTGTATATATCTTCTATAGACGTGTATATTTAATGTATACATGTGTATATGTTTTATAAATTAGGATATAACTATATATAAATTGTAGTATATATATATAGATATATATATATTGTAGTAGATGGTTTACTTAAAGTAGTACATATATATTGAATGGGGTGTATATTTGTGTATATATTTTCTATAGACGTGTATATTTAATGTATACATGTGTAGATATTTTATAAATTAGTATATAACTCTATATATATACTTATATATTGTAGTATATATATGTTGCAGTATATGTTTTATTTAAAGTAGTACGTATAGTCGTATATATTGAATGGTGCGTATATATGTGTAATTGTGTATATGTGTATATATTTTTTAAATTGTAGTATATACACTATATATAGTGTATATATATTGGTTAACGTATTTAAAATATATATAGGTGGGTATATATTGTGTATATTGAAAAAAAAAATTTTTTTTTTTTACCGGGTTTGACCGGATTTTAACCGAGTTTGACTGGGTTTAGGTGGGTTTGACCGGGTTGGGTTAAGTGGGCCGAATTAGGGTTGTTTTTCAAATTTTTACTGTTGAGTCCGGCCCAGCTCACTTAAACCCAACCCGGACCCGGCCTGACGTACAACCCGGTTAATTTTAACGGACCGGTTTTGGGTTAGCCCGACCTGGCCCACTTGACAGCCCTAGTTAAAACTTATAAAGGGTTGAATGAGCAAGGTCATAATCCATCTAAAGTTTGCTTGAATTAAGTTAGATGATGTCAATTTAAACAAAACAACACGTAACAATTTATCAAGTTTTCTCAAGATCATCCTAATAATTGGTTTTGTTATCGAGTTCGAGCCGCACTAATATTTAATGGTCCTAATAAAATAAGACAACGACTTGTAATTTTTTCTAGGAACAATGTGCGGTTTCTTTCACATTGGTTAACATACAACGTGTTATTGATGGAAGACTCTCACAAATAATTTATTTCTAATATTACTACTTGAAACATAATCAATATTGACGAGTAATTGAACAGAAATAATACAGAGAGTGTATAAGCAACTTTTTCTTGAAATTCCATTAATTTTGCTTGAAGTTTGAGCAATTTTCCTGAAGTTCAGGAATTTTTTTCTAAAACAATGGAACAACTAGGATATAATGTCCAGAAGTTCAATCAAAATTCACACTAGAGATTGCAATAAAAGAATAAAGGATAGTGATAAATGGCCATAAAAATTTAGCCTAAATTTGATCACAATAATAAAAAGATTATATTACCCTTTTTCTTTTAAATAGATAAAGTTATTTAATTTTTAAAGTAAAAGGATAAAAATGTCCAAAAGTTAATTAGTTCATAATGTGAACTTAACTTTTTTCTATTGTGGCTAAATTGTGGCAAAAAAAATTGTGGCCAAAAGGACTTTTTCAAGAATAAATAAAAAATGGAAATGGCCTAAAATGCCCTTTTAACTATGTGAAATGGTGCAACAATACATTCCGTCTATCTGTTGGGCCTAAAATATTATTCATGTTTATCTATTGGGCCTAAAATGTCCTTTTCGTCTACCTATTGAGGCTATTTTTTCTTTTATTTAGACAAATTACATGAAAAGACATTTTTATATACTATATCAAAATTTTATATTTTTTATTTTTTCTTCTTTTCACGATGCCTCCATGAAAATATATGGTATATTTATATCATAAAAATACATGATATATTTATACCATACAAATTATATTTATATCATAAAAATACATGATATATTTATACCATACAAATTATATTTATATCATATAAATTATATTTATACCATAAACATACATGATATATTTTAGATATAAAAAGTTTATACCATGTAATACTGGAAATATATATTTATATTTAATACATAATTTTTTAACAAGAAAAGTTCTTCCGCCGTAATGAGATATACCATGAATATTTATCCCATAAATTATATCCAAAATATAATAATAATCTGATTTTGACATAAATTATATTTATACAACAAAAAATACATGGTATATTTGTACTTTCAACATAATAATTATTATTCTATAAATATTTATTCATAAAAAACTATGGTTAACCCATTATATTAGCATTAAAAATACTAGATGATTAATATACATGAAAATAAAACAAAACATACACGAGCAAATAATGAAATACTTAGTTTATTTAAAAATATTTAAATTTTTAGTATAAGAAAGAAAGATTTGAAAGCAAGGATTATCTTTTCCACTTTTAATTTGAAGATTGAAAATATATTTCTTAAATTAAGGTAAATTGATAATTAGTTATAGCATTAAATTAGGAATTATAATAAATTTTTTTATATTTTTAAATGGCTTTATATGTAAAAAAAAATTTGAATTAAAAATCAAGTGTGTGTCTCACGTTTGAAAGTTATTGAATTTGAAACTCTAATTGATCCACTTAAGTAATTTGAAATTGTAAGCACGAACACAATAAGAAATTCATACATTTTGATTTTATAATATATCTCCGGTTGATAAGTTCAATTGTAGAACTTTATAATACCATCCTGAAGCTATTATTACAGAATAAATTCTATTACATTATCCTGAAATTTCAATTTATAAATCTTTAAACTTGAGAACACTATCCTGCTAACAAACTTAATACAAACAGGTAGCCTAGAGAGAGAAAGGCAAACTCTCTCTAAAAAAACCCCAAATGACCAATAAGGCGGCACCTAACATTGGCCCTTCCCCTTCGATACCACCACCAGATCCACCCAAAGCGAGCAATTCCCAAATGGAATAGGACCCTCCTCGGAAGCAATCCTACAAAGAAGCAATGACGGAGAAAGCAAAGACCAATTCAGAGTACTATTACCTGCAATCAATCAATGGTGAAAGAGACGACACTGAATATGACCCAGAGGAAGACTCCATACCACTCTCTTCAGAAGAAAAGAGTAGACTCTACTCACCATGGAAGAAATTGGTTAAAATCAAATGTGTTGGAAAAAATTCAACTACCAGTATCTAAGGTCAAAACTTTCTGAGATGTGGAAAATTGAAGAAAAACTAATGCTCATAAATCTTGGTGAACACTTTTCAAAGTGAAATTAGCATTAGAAGAGAGCCAACGGAGATTCTACATGAAGAGCTGTGGTTCGTCACAGGTTCTTTTATCTCAACAAGAAAATGGGAGCCCAACTTTGTACCAAGTAAGTCGAAAATTCCCTTTATGTCAATTTGGCTCTGTTTGCCTTACTTGCCTACAAAATTCTACGACAATTGATTCTGGAAAAGATTGGGAAAAGGATTAGAAGTTTATTAAAAATAGACATTTGCATCTCCTCCACCTTCAGGGGTAGGCATGCAAGAATATAAGTACAAGTTCAAATAGAGACCCTGGTGCGCACATCCATTAAGATTGGACACCACTATCAACCAATATGCTAAAAGGGAAGGAATCCTGTGTACAGGGTGTTGCAGATTAGGTAACACAATAAGGAATTGTTGTTTTAAGTCTGCTTCAACTACTGAGGAGAACCTAGCTAAACCTTTTACGCATGAGCAAGTTTCAAAAACCCAAGACAATGAATGAAAAACTGTGACCTTCGCGAAAAAAAAATCAAACTAAGGTAAAGGCACAAAGTTCATCCTCTGGGCAAGGTACAAGTAAGTACACAAATCCCATTATCAAAGTAAAAGACTATGATGTGGAAATAGGTAAGTTTATTAAACCCCAACTTTCTTCCACCCCCTACCGGTGGCTAAACATATCAAAAATATCCCTAGTGAAGGGAAAAGAAAGGGGAATGGCGACCTGTCTTTATTGGCCAAGACATGCGGGCCTATTTAGAAAATAAGCCCAATAGCCTACCTAAAGAAGATAGAATTAACCATGGATCCCAAAACATATTGGCCCAAGTGTTTTCTCAAGCCTAAAAAGAAAAGATATATGCCCCGGCCTCTTCAGCAATAATGGGAGCCAAAAATAAGTCAAATCCCATCAACTCTAATAGTATACTATAGTAAAATCCTCTTTACAATGATATGAACTTCACCAGTCAAATGATACAACCTAACTGCCTACCGGCACACGAGCAGCAGACTGCGTCTCCTGCAATTACTGTTAGCTCCACCCCCAAGAAATCCTTTTTAGTTTCTTCCTTACTTCAAAATAAAAAGGATCTTCCAAGAAGTTTTGGACTTCTCACTCTAACCATCCCCTCTTCTTCTGGTTGTTCTCCCAATGATGGACAACATGAACCTCAACTACCTCAGCAAAAATCTAAGTCTTCTAACGTCAATCATAGAGCTTTTTTCTCTAGACCATACACCAGCCTCTTGGTTAGAGATGGATTTATGGGAGATGCTTACTTCTATGTGGGAGGATAGAGGGGAGACTAGTAAAGTTTGTGTTGCAACACCCAGCCTACTTTTTTCTCTTAGTAAAGGAGGCCCTGACTCAGAGTCTAGCAAGCCATGGGAACAAACTCTGGCTATCGACTCTAATGACCATTATCGATCAAAATCAACAGAGATCCTCACATAGACACTAAATTAGGTGGCTCACAGTCTCCCATTCTTCCCATCCCCAAATCCTTAGTTCCTCATGAACAGACCAAACCTCTTGAAACTAAAAACTACATCTTTTTTAATAAATGTGACCCTTCCACAAACTCAAACCCTAGAGACTTAGAAAAGAGAAAAAACTATAGAAATGCTAAGAGCAAGCAATCAAGAAATGGAAGCTATATTAGCAACCATGAAAGTCCCAGTTACAGAGGTAACCACCCTAGACAAACCAATAGCTTTAAAGTTCGCAGAGTTAGTCAGCAAAATATGGATAATCCTACTCTTATGGAACCTAACCAAGTTCATAATAGACACCAGACTTCAAAGTATCTTGATAGGAAGGATGGTTAAGACTTCACTAAACCCATTGAAGTTGATGATCAATGTGCATGAACCTACCGCAAATAGCGTCAACCAAAAGGACAAAGGTAAAGAGTGGTAGAGGAGTAATCTCTAACCCAAAACAAACTAATGATCAACATAATAGTATGGAATGTTAGAGGAGATAATAGTGTAGAGTTCAAAATACATTGCACTGCCATGGTATGCCTGCACAAACCTTACATGCTTGCTCTTCTTGAGACTAGAATGGCTGAACACCACCAACTAACTATGGACTTTGGGTTTGACTGACAAATCTAATCCACTGCTATTAGCGTATTAGGTGGAATTATTTTGATATGGAAAGAAGACTTGTGTAATATTAATGATATTTCCATTACTCTTCAAAGTATTCATGTGGCTGTCATGGTAATTTCTTCTTTCTCTTCTTGGTCTCTCAGTATAATTTATGCTAGCACCAACTTAGATGATAGGAAATCCCTCTGGGATCAATTGTATTTAATTATTGATACCATAAATAGGATAAAATAATGTTAGTTGGCTGGTTGAGAGGATTTTGATGATGTCCTTATAGCAAATGATAAGTATGGATGAAACCCCATCAAAATGATGTCCTTATAGCAAATGATAAGTATGGATGAAACCCCATCAAAAATACTAGAGTTAACCACTTTTGGAACTGTATAAGCCAGTGCAATCTGGTTGACTTAGGTTTTAAAGGGAGAAAATACACTTGGACCAATAAAAGATACAGAAATAGGAGACATCTGATTCATGAAAGGCTTGATAGGTGTTTTTTGATGATCAATGGATCCACCTCTTCCTTGAGGCCACTGTCACACACATCTCCAGAACTCATTCTGATCACTATCCTCTTTCGGTCAGTCTTTTCTATCAGGCCTCAATAAGGGATAAGCCCTTCAGAATAAAACTTATGTGGTGTTCCCACCCTGACTTTCCTTCTAAAATTAATCAGGCCTTCCTCTCTAGTGACAACCTCACTGACTCCATTACCTTCCTCTAATCTATCATCATTCCTTGGAATTGAGAGGTATTTGGTAATATTTTTTCAAGAAAAAAAGATTCTTGGCTAGAATTGCTGGCATCCAAGGAGTAACCACTACCCCATTAGCTCATTTCTTTACACTCTTGAAACAAGCCTTCTAAGATAGTACCGTAAAATTCTCAAGCATGAACATGACTTCTGAAGATTAAAATTTAGAATGAATTGGCTTACTGAGGGGGATGCTAACATATTTTTTCAAACTGCCACCCTTAATAGAAGGAGGAAACTAGTCTCAATTTCCTTAGAGATGGGGAAGGAAATTAGATAACAACCCAAGAGGACATAATACACTTTATCCAATCCTTCTACATAACCCTTTACAATATTGATCATTCCAACTCTCAAATCAGATGCCAAAAGAACCCCTCCTCTAGGGTTTTCATCCCTGATAGAGCCCATGATCTACTGGATAGCAATCCCGCAGTCTCTGAAATTTGGAAAGTTGTCTTTAGCTTCAAACCTATCAAAGCTCCTGGCCCAATGGCCTGTATTTTCTTTTCTACCAGAAATTCTGGGAGTCCATCAGCCCTCAGCTTATCTTCTTCTGCACTAAGGTTTTCTCAACTACCAAAATAGATAAAGAAGTAAATTCTACCTATCTTTGTCTAATCCCTAAATACCAAGATGTTGTCTCTCTCAAGAACTTCAGACCTATTGGCCTTTGCAATACTTAGTACAAAACCATTACTAAAATAATTTACAATAGAATAAAACCTTTTCTCTCAAGCATCATTGGTCTAATCCAGGCTAGTTTTATCTCCAATAGAAGAGCCTCAGACAATACTATCATTGTCTAAGAATTCATTGGCTATTTCTCTAAGATGAAAGGGGTTAAGGGTAACATGATCCTTAAAATTAATTAGGAGAAAGCTTTTGACAGGATTGAATGGTCTTCCATAAGACAAGCACTTTACTTCTTCAACTTTCCTGCTAAACTCTCCAAATTAATCATGTCCTACATCTCATCCTCTTCTATCTTTGTCCTCATCAAAGGGTCAAAAACCTAATTCTTTCAAACTTTCAGAGAAATAATACAAGGAAACTCTATCTCACATTATCTGTTCATCATGTGTATGGAGGTCCTTTCCAGAAGGATTAACCATGAAGTGGATCTCCTGGACTGGACCCCCATTTTGGTAAGTAGAAAAGGACCCAAAATTTCTCACCAATTTTTTGCAAATGACTTGACCTTCTTTGCAAAAGCTGGCAAAGAAAATTGTGAGACCATTAAAAAAATCCTTGATTCTTTCAACACCTTCTCTAGCCAAAAAATCAATAAAACTAAGTCAAAAGTCATCTTCTCTAGGAATTGCTCCTCCGCTACCTATAACACTTTTGCTTCCATCCTTAATATCCAAGCTAAGGAATACTTTGGAAAGTATTTGGTATTCCTTATATTCCACAAAACCCCCCACTAACTCTAATTTTTAGTCATTATTGATAATATAAACTCTAAGCTAGCTTGGTCGAAGACTAAGTTCCTTGAACAGGCTGGAAGAACTACATTGGATAAGGCTTCCCTTAATAGTATCCCATTTATATTATGCAATATATTTTTTTATTCCATAAAATCACTAGTTATATTAACAAGATCTAAAGGAATTTATATGAGGCACAACTGATATTAAGATAAAAATGCATATGCTCAGTTGGGAAGTGATCACCAGGACCAAACACATGGGATGGGTTGGGAATCCAAAAAGCTGGTATCAAAAATACCACAATGCATTCAGCTTTAGCCTGCAGACTCACAAAAAATACCCAATCTCTCTGGGTAAGAAATTTAACTAATAAATACTCTCACACCAACACCAACCAAAGTGTGTCCAGAACCTAGAAATATATTACTACAGGCCAAAATATTTGCAAAGAGGTAACCCAATGGATCATCCACAAAGAGGACCATATCAAACTTTAGACTAACACGTGGATGCCTAATATTAAGGCCCTGAGTAACATCATCCAAGGGCCTACAACCAGGAACCTCCACCATACTACAAACTCTAATATATGGAGGAATAGCATCTGGAATATTTCACCTATTTATTTTGGGCTCTCCCTTTCTATCACTCAAACCATCTAGAGCAGTTTCTTCCCCACTTCAAACAGTCCTACAGACTACCCCATTTGGGGTACAATAGGTAATGGACTCTTCATAAGTAGTACTGTATATGGACTCATCAGCTTCAAAACTCAGACCCATACTGCTATAAAAAATTTCAATTAGATTTGGACCATGAAGGTCCCCAATAAAATTAAGCATTTTCTCTGGCTCCTTAACCACAACCGGCTGCCCTATAACTCTACTCTAAATAGGATGGGAATTTCCAGCCAACCAACTTGTTGCAAGTGAAATAACCTCAAGGAGAACATTGTCCATCTATTTTGGCAATATCAACAAACAACTCCTCTTTGGATTTGTCTGCTTAACAAAATTTGATGCCCTATTCCAAATCTCCCAGACACCAATAAAGATGGCATGCTGGATAAAACTAGGACTTGGTTCCATAACAAACCCTTTGATAATCACATCAACCTTGATGTACTAATTGTTTTCTACCTTTAGGAAATATGAAAATATAGAAATGAGAATGTTTTCAACAATCTAAATGTGTACCCTTCCTTTGACAGTGTGTATGCTACGGCAATAGAATACACTCGACTCTCAGACACTCATTCATCCCAAGATCCTCAAACTACCATCATCTCTATCAAATGAAACCCTCCCATACAAGGTTTTTATAAACTAAACACTGATGGTTCTAGCTTAGGAAACCCTAGAATGAGAGGTATAGGAGGCACCATAAAAAATAATAAAGGAGATTGGATTTTGGGATTTTGTAAATTTTTTTTGCATCTATTAATAATCAAATAGAGATACTTGCCCTCATGGAAGGTCTTAACTTGTTAAGGATAACAACCTCTATCCAATTGAGATTAATGTTGATTACAAAGAGGTAATTCACATGCTTAAAAATGGTAATCTATATTATAATCCCATTATTGATGCTTGAAGGTCTGTGCTGAGAATAGTCGGACTTCCATCAGTAAAGCATTACTTTAGAAAATGGAAGCAAGCAGCTGGCTCCTCAGTAAAGGAAGGAGAAAGGGAAAAAACTTTTTCGCAACACCAATATTTTGGCAGTTCCTCCTATGTATGCACTGGAATATGTTTGGGCAAATATTTTAGGAACTCAATTTAGTAGGAATCTCAAATTCTGTCCCAATTATCAGGATTTTGATACTTATATTTTTTATCCTGACTAAATAGTTGGCTATACTTATAACTAAACACTTTTAGTTATTTTAATCTATCCCTGATTACCAAAAAAAGAAGAATACTATCCTGCTAAATATATGATCAATTAAATTTTGTCCAAACATGAAGTTTTGGACGCATTGTAATTTAAGAGAAAAACATACATACAAAGAAAGTAAGTTTATATCAACTACCAAGATGTAGTAACTAAAGAGTTCAACTTGGTTAAAAATGACCAACATCTCCTTGAACTAGTTCAAGAATTAAAATATGAGAACTATATTGAATTTTACGTCTGTCATGTTTTAGGTGAACCAATTCTTGACCCTGATGGTTCAACTAGCTTTTTACCTAGACCTAAGGTTATAGATGGTGAGTGGGCGTCAGTGGATAAGGTTATTAAGGATGCAGACCTAGAGAGAAAAATTGTTGGTGTTGATAATAGTGGTAACATAGAGAGAATCTATTAGAGTAAGGAAAAAGAGAAAGGATGATGTAGAAAATATTGAGATAAAGACTGTTAACTTAGGTAAAGAGAGAAAGGCTAATGTAGAAGATGTTAGTATAGAGGTGGTGAGGCTGATGTAGAAGATATCTATGTACAATATGTTAATATAGAATGTGAGTTATCAGATTACTTGAGTAGTGATTCAGATCTTAAAGATATTCCTTCAGAAGATGGCTCAGATATTGATGAGGAGTTGAGGCTTTTAGACAAGATAGAAGGAAAAACAAAGCCAACAATAAATCCAACAACAAAGAAAGAAACAAAAAAGTAAGAAAAAAAGTAGTTGAAACTAAAGAAGTACTTGTGGAAGTTGTTGGTTGTATAGGTAGAGGTTTGGAGATATTGGAAAAAATAAGGCTACCAAATATGCTGGAAACTTGGGTAGAGATGAGAAATATCTTGATAGCTCTAACTGTTGGAGTGAAGATAGTGAAGACATAGATCTAGATGTTTTTAGAGTAGTATATCTACCTAGAAGAAAGAGAAGCAAGAAAGTTACGTATGATGAAAATTGTGAGTTTATTGTGCTTGAGCTTGGAATAATTTTTAGGGTGAAAATAGTTTAGGAAAGCTATTGCAGATTATGTTGTACAGTATAGAAGGCAGTTAAAGTTAAACCCTAATAAAAAATATAGAATAAGAGTAAAGTGCATTGTAGCTAATTACAACTGGTTGCTGTTTGCTTTTACTGATAGGCATTCAGGTGATTTTATTATTAAGAACTATAGCCTTATTCACAAGTGTATTTCTCTAAACAAGAACAAGATGTGTGATCCAAAGTTGGTTGCTAGAAAGTTCAAGGACAAAATTATTTCTCTTGGGAAATTCAAGATTTGGTAAGAGAGGTATTGGGTCTTTATGTAGGTAAAACTATTTGTTATAGGGCTAAATAGATTGTTATGAGGGAGAATATGGGTGATTGAAAGCTAGAATTTGCCAGATTATATGACTATGCAAATATTATCAAGAAAACAGATCCTGGAAGTTCTTGCTAGATAAAAATTGACAAAGAAATTGAACTAGGGAAGAACCTCTTTGTTTATTTCTATGTGTGCTTTCATGCCTTCAAATAAGGACGGTTATATCGGTGTAGGAAAATTATTGGTTTTGATGGATGATTTCTCAAAGGAGCTTGTAAGGGTGAGTTGTTGGTTGCAGTGGGAAAAAATGGGAACAACCAAATATATCCTATTGCATGGGAAGTTGTGGATACAGAAATAATACATAGCTGGGACTGGTTAATAAGATATTTCATAGCAGATCTAAATTTGGGAACTGGTGAAGGCTTGACTATAATGTCATACCAACAAAAGGTACCACTACTTAATTATTTTTCCTATTATTTATCTTTAATTTCCAATTAAATTCCTATTTTAATCATACCTATACTTATTACAGGGTCTTGTTCTTGTTTTGATGGATCTGTTACCAAATGCTGAGAAAAGAATATGTGCTAAACATATTTAGAGCAATTGGCATGTACACTGGAAAGGAGAAGAAAGAAGTAAGTAGTTTTGGAGATGTCTAAAATCAAGCTTTGAAGTCAAGTTTAGAGAGGAGATACAAGAAATGTCAAGGTTAGGTAAGAAGGAAATAACTGAGGAGATGTTGGTTAATCTTTCTTCTTCTTGGTGTTGGGCATATTTCAAAATACATTATAAATGTGATATTGTAGAAAATAACATGTGTGAGACTTTTAATTCTTGGATCTTAGCTGCTAGAAACAAGTCCACAATCATAATATTAGAAGATGTCAGGCATAAAATGATAAATAGACATGTAGATATGATCAAATTTGCATAAACATAAATTTCAGACATTGTACCTACGGCAAGAACTATTTTAGAAAATAATAAAGAATTTTCAAATAGGTGTAGAGTAATATGGAATGGAGTTAATGGTTTGGAATTTGGGGATGGGGGTTACACATTTGTTTTGGACGAAAGGTATTGTGATTGTAGGTTATGGATGTTAAGAGGTGTTCCTTGTCCTCATGCTATTTGTGCTTATTATTACTTCAATGAAGATCCTGATCAGAAGGTAGAGCACTGGTATAGAAAAGAAACCTTTCTCATGTCTTATAACCATTTCATTCAACCAATTACCAATATGAGAATGTGGCCGGACACCATAAACCCATCAATCGAGCCTCCAAAATCAAGAAACATGTCAGGCAAACCTGGCAAAAACAGAAGGAAGAACAAGGATGAGCCAAAAAAGTGGGCTAAACTCTCAAAAAAAGGTATCAAGATGACCTATTCAAGGTGCAATCAAGTTGGCCTAACAAGACTTTGTGTGTAAAAAGAGTAAGCCTTAAATGAATTTCATAACAGTTAACAATTGCTATAAAGTTAACATATTTCATAACTTTTCATATTTCTTTTTGTCTACTAGAATGTGATGGGGATCAGTAATAGTAAACCTATCACTCAACCTGCACCTTCATAGAATCCACCACCACCACCACCATAATCAAGTTCTATTTGTGGTGACACCAGTGCAATGCCAACAGATACCTACACTAAAAGTTAGACTACAAGAGTAAGTGATATATGTTCTACCTTAATATTATTATTATTATTGTTATTTTTATTATTATTATTATTATTATTATTATTAGTGAAAACTACTAAAAATATTGTGTTGCATTTATTCACAGTCAAACTCTACCTTTCACACATATACAACTACACAATTCAGTCAATCAGGATCTATTTGTGCTGACACAGTTGTTGTGCCAAGAGCATCCCAAAGAAAGGTATCAAGTATGGATGGTAGAGGTTAAGGTGCTACTGGTAGAGGTAAAGGTGATTCTGGTAGAGGTCAATGTGGTTCTGATAGAGGTCAATGTGGTGTTGATAGGAAAGGTAAAGGAGGAACTAATAGAGGTCAAGTAGGAACTGGAAGAGGATTGGGACCCCATTTGAAAGTGGAAGAAATGCTTCTTCCAGTCAAGTTCCACCTTTGCCAACCAACAAGATGCCATACAATGCTACCTCATTTGTTGCAACTACTGGATACAAAAGGCCTGCAACTGGTTTTGGTGTTTACTCTGATCCAGCAATTGGAATTCAAGTGTATAATATATTTCTCTCTGTTTCATTATTTACCTATAACTATGTTTTCATTCAAGTTTTCAATATTTATTATCTTACAAATTTGTCTAATTTCGCAACCCGGTACATCAAGTGAGTGGGTTCTTTATGGAGGTACAAATTTAAGGAGTGTTTCACCAACCAATATAGATATTGGTTTTAAACTTCATGGCCTAAAGTGAAATAGAAAAGATGCAGTCACTAGCACACAATTGTAACAAATGAAAGAAAATAAGAGAAACAAAGTGGATGAAGCCGTGTCTTCTTCATCAGTTGGATCTTCTAAGAAGTAGTCCATTTAGAAATGATTTGTACACATGATATTGTAATGAGGGTTACTCTCATTTTGAACAAATTGTGTTACTAGTTTTTGAACAAATTTTTCTTAGGCAGCAGTTAATGACTTTGTGGTATGCTACAGTAGTACTATTATGCTCAATGTTGAGCTTTTTCTTAACACCATTTAGTGATGCATGCACTTTTTAGCTTAAGTTTGAGCAGTTTTAATATGATGTGCTGCTTCTAATATTTTAGTTCATTTTTTAGCAACACTTTTAGTAGTTACAAATAGGCTATATGGTTATGCTTAGTTGGGTGGCAATACTTTGTTGCACAATTAGACACAAAGTAATTGAAAATGTGATTGTCATACAAAAATGTCATTTTATTCATATTAAACATGTCAAAATGATACAAATAGACTACCCAAACAACTCAATTACAAACTAATCATTACAATACCCAATTGCCTATTCAATAGGGAAACTTAACTACCACCTTACACCATATTAAAGAACTACTTTACAGTAAGAACAAAGAGAAGAAGCAGAACAAGAATATTCAATTTGAGCTTTACAAATTCCCTTTCAAGATTAACTTTTTTGAGTTTTTGCCTCAATGCAATCAACTTCTCTTCACTATATTTCAATTTTTCACACAAAGTGTCCCTCTCTTGTTCAACCTCTTTGAGTTTTTCCTTAGTCGAGCACATGAATTTTCACCATCTTTGCACCTAATCATTAAGATTGATTCCACCTCATGAGACTGATGCACAGAAATTGAAGGTTTTGGATCAATCCATCTAAAGTAGCTCATCCACCATTTTTCTAAAATGCAAAAACAGTAAAATTATCAAAATTCACCCAAAAAAATAAAATCTAAATCTGTGAAAATGTTAAAAAATTTTGAAACTTACATTCAAAAAATCTTCGACCTGGATTTAATGGAGTCCTTGAAGTTCTTAAAAGACAAAATTTGAAATAGTAACCCAAATCGGGTAAATCAACAATAACTGAATTTTGCCACATTCTCATTTAAAATGTAGGGAAAATGATTTATGAGAAAGATGAGAGAAATTATGAGATAATTTGAGAGAGATGAAAGAAATTGTGAGAGAATTAAGTTATGGAGGAGAGAACTGTAAGAAAATGAGGAAACTAGGTTTGGGGGTGAATGGGAGAGCAAAGTTAACATTAACTTTTGCCACATGGACTTAATTTCATGGTTCACACGCCCTCAGCGAGTACACAGCATGTGGCGTGCCATGTAGGTAAAAAAGGTCTAGTTGGATCAAAATTCGGATGGGTTAGGGGCCTAATAAGTACAGGTCTTAGTTGAGAGGTTTAAGTAAATTTTTGGGACAACTTAAAGTGCCTATCGATGACTTAATCCTAGAAAATTTCAATCTATTTAGAACAAAATAATAAATATGGAAATCTGCGTCCTCAATACAAAGAGGGAAAACACACGGTTGGTGATTTAATCAATTTATGAAGATAAGATGCCAACATCTAAGCAATATTGATAGGACATTGAAACAGTAGAAGCAAATAAAATAGAAAGACAAGTGTAGGTCATCAAGTATATATAAAAGGAGGCAAGGATATATATAGTAAGCAGCTGCTACAAGAAAATAATGATGTGCATGAAATAATGTCCCTTTAAGAACTTAAGGGTCGTTTAATTTCTGAAAATTATTACTAAACATGAATTATTTTATAAAGATTAAATTCATTCATCTTTTTTTCATTATATAAAATAATATAATACGTGGATTATTGTACAAGTTTTTTTGGTTTCCTATCTGGTGTTCGGTGCCCGTATTGGAGCCCCGACTAATTCGGATCGCACGTTCCAGGACCTATTAAGGTGGAAGCGCTCCCAATAGAGCTTTCTCCATACCCAAGGTAGAACCCTCGACCTCTTATTAAGGGTGGAGTATCTCCATCCACTGCACCACAACCCATGTTGGTGATTAGTGTACAAGTTACTAATATTAACAGATTATTTGGATTGTGGAATAAAGAATAATAATTTTAAAATAAAAATATATCTACTAAAGGTCTCGTCATTGTTTAATTAATATGAGACATTATAATATCAGTATAACTTGTTCTTCAACAGGTGCATGAATTATTTTGGAAATGAAAATGTGAACGAAACGGAGGATAAGAACTAACGAATTATATACATGAATATTCTCTAATACCTCCCATTATACTACTCGTTATTAAACTATTAAAAAGTGGAAAATCACTTATTTATTCTAGTTTTCTAACATGTTCCTTCATTGACCATGAACATGGTGTTGGTGTAATATACCACATATTATAATAATTACAGTTGAAATAAAAATAAACAATAAAATGAAGAAAATAGGATAATCTTCTTCTTGGATGAGGCGCGGATATCTCAATCTCTTTAAGGAGATTCAAGCCCACTGCAGTATAATCTACACCGATCCAACAGTATATCACGTGACTTGTCCCCTCCATCATATAACAGTCCATCACCGATATACAACTCAAGCAACTCTGAATTAGTTGAAGAGTCCAAAGCTCCACCATAAGAACACCTTCCTCCAACATATATTTACTCTCTTTGTATAGTGAATATAGTTAAAGACATTTATAATATTTTCTTTGTCTCAACTCTTTCTTTCACTAATATAATTACTCTTTTTTGTATAGTGAATATAGTTGTAGATATAGAATTTTTTTTGTCTCAACTCTTTTGTTCACTAATATAATTACTCTTTTTTTGTATAGTGAATATAGTTATAGACATGAATATAGTTGTAGACTAAGAATATTTTCTTTGTCTCAACTCTTTCTTTCACTAATATAATTACTCTCTTTTGTATGGTGAATATAGTTGTAGATTTAGAATATTTTCTTTGTCTCAACTCTCTCTTTTACTGTTACACACTATAATTTTTTTCACACTTATCATATTTCAATGTACATTGAAACACCCTGAGTTTTGGCCCTTGGAAATTTCCTAAGCTCTGAGCTCACTGTCCTTGTAACAACTTATCATATGAGTCATATGATGTTGGTATGGGTCAGGTAACCCAACGCGTAAGTTTTCCAGTGATTGGTGGTTGGGTTTCTATTATGGTCACGACTTGGTGGTACGGGTCGTTAGGTGTGGTGATGAGTCATTAAGGTGATCCTTCACTTAATCAAAAACTTAGTAACTTGACTTGGCTCTGAGTACGAGTGGCTCACTAGGAGCCGTGAGGATAGGTTACGAGTCATTTTGACAAGTCGTATGTTTTCCAGTGTCAATTCCTTTAGATTTTATCTTGGGTACGACTGGACCATGGTGTGATCACAAGTGGGGGTCAGGGAGTCGTATGTTGGATAGTGTGTGGATGTCCAGCCCATTGTCTTAGTGATGACTTGATGGTACGAGTCATATGTTATGGTCATAAGTCGTAGGGTTGACCTGTAACCACCTGCGGCATTTTTATAGTTTTAATTTTGGGGTATTTTGGATATTTTTCTCTTTTAACTCCTTTGGATAACATGATATAAAACACCTTTTGGGACTTTATTAACATATACTTTCCAATAAAAAACTCTTAAAATCCCTCTCAAACTCTCTATTCAAGCAAGAGGCTAGGATTTCTTCAAGATTATAAATTAGGGGCTCTTAAGAGTGATTATCTCAGTCTTTCTTGGTGCATAAGGCATGTTACTCCTCCCTCATTGTTATTTTACAAAGAGAATGTATTCTAATGTATGATTTTCATGATATTGTTATGGTTTGAAATAATGGTTGAGGGTTTTAGATGTTCATAGTTTAATAATGTTTCTCACGGTTTAATTAATTTTCTTTCATGCCTTTAGTATGATTTTGACATGGTGGGATATATGTTAATGGTATATGGATTTTGGGGTATTATGGATTCCCAAAATTAGTTATGGTTTTGAAACTTATATGCCCTCAACCTATTTGTTAAAAGGCCAATGAAAATGATTTTGTCACAGAGTTTGACTATTCTTGAAATCTTTGCATTACATAAAAAGTAATGGAACTTAAATTGGTTTAGTTGGTTTTAAATGGTTTGGAAAGGCCTTGGTGGCCTTGGTCTTGGTTTAATAGAAAACTTTGGAGTTAAATTGGTTTAATGACTTTGGTATGGCATAAATGGATAGACTTGCAAGAGCTAATTTTGGTATAACGATACCAATAATTAATGCGTAATAAAAGACTTCTTGGTAAATGGTTGGAATATGAAAATGGTTTTAATATGGTCTTAAAGAGGGATATGTATCAAAGTCATGGAAGGTGGAGGTCCCGGGGGGACCAATCCTGGAAACTCGTGTTTATCGATGTGAGGTTTGGTCATGGTGATCGTGTGCATAATGTCACTCTTTATATTTTAGGAAATATACTAGTCATCTCAGGTTCTTTCTCCGATTGTACGGCTAACATACATTGATCCCTTTCAACAGGGGTACCTGAACCCATATAGCCCATGGGTGGTTTAGAACGGCAAATTTACACAGCCAAGATAAAGATTTTAATGCATGCTAAACTCGGTTACCTTTCCTGGCACGATATATATGTATATATGTGGTTGCATATGGTTATTTGACTTGGTTTTGAATGATGACATTATTTTATCTTTATCCCTGAGTACATACTAGTGTTCACTCTGCTAACCATCTTCGGGTGTTGTATTCCCATGCGATGTAGGAAATGGCCATACTACCATTCCTCCTACTTAGTGACTTAGATTCGGGGATAGTTTTAAGTCAGACTGGAGTAGTGAGCTTCCATACTCCGGAAGGCTCTATTTTATGCTATGGACTTTTTTTATTTTTGTTATTTCTTCAATTTGGTTTTGGCTATGGTCGAAGGCATGTCTCAATCTGATGTTATTAATTCTTGATAGAGTCTTTGTCAGATTATTATGGGCATGGGTGGTGTCGGTATTAGTATCAGACTTGGTATTAATTTTGGCATTGGGGTTGGCACCATTTGGAAAATTGGTTGAGGTTGTTGGATTATGATTATAGACTTTACTTAATATCTTTAGGCTATTATTATTTTATCTTATTATATGTTTGGAATTCATCCAAAATAGGTTGTAGGGCAGTTATGGTTGGGTATTGGGGGTGGTCTCCGGTCCTGGTTGGACTTGAGATGCTTGACACGACTAGGACCTAGTTCGAGTCATGTCAGCTTGATATCAGAGCCTTAAGTTCATGGTCAATTGGATATTCGACAAAGCTATGTCGAGTAGAGTCTTTTTTAAGGGTGTATAGCATGCCACATTCATAAAGGAGAGGCTACGAGGCATTTAGGAATGTTTCTTTTTCTTGTGATTCTGTTTTAAAGTTGTAGAGTCTAATGTCTTAAATTCTTTTCTAATTTCCATCTGTTCACTTTTTAGATCATGTCTCCTCAAATATCTGAAGCTCACAAAAATTCCTCTGTCCTACTTGAGGACAATATTGATGGGACCCATCCTACTTATGGGGTCAGACCTGGTCTAGGGGTCCAGTTGCTGATTGCCCTCCAAGAGTTCCACTGGTTCCCTCCAGTCCTTCTTGAGCCCCTCAGGTTGATATAACTAATGTTGAGTTTCATCAATCTATCTATATGTTGGTGTAGTTGGTAACTTCTCAGGATGATCATGATACTTTTGTTTCTCTATCTTCTGAGGCCACATGGGTTGGCTAGTTTATGAGGTTGAATCCTCCAATCTTTACCAGTGTTAAGGTAGAGGAGGATCCTTAAGGTTTTCTGGATGAGATGGAAAAGATCTTCCATTTTATGCATACCACAAATATTAAGGACGTGGAGTTTGCCACCTAGCAATTGAAAGATGCGGCGTACCAGTGGTACGAGGAATGGGATCATTCAAGAGGTGATATGTAAGTCAAAAATTATACCTTGAAGTTTCACCAGTTATCTCGGTATGCTCTGGAGTTGGTTTCTAGCATGAGGGCAAGAATAAGGAATTTTGGTTTCAGGTTGTCTCGAGACATAATTTTGGAGAGTAAGGTTGCCTTGTTGAATAAGGACATGGATTTCTCCAGGTTGGTTGTATACATGCAGCAGGTAGAGGAAGATAAAAAAAAGTAGGTTAAGATAGTAGAGAGGTAGAGCAAGAAGTTTAGATTTTATGAGCAGAGTGATGGCCAATAGCAGAGTGGAAGGGGTGGTGGGAAGTGACCCAAGAAGGAAAATTCTAGGTTTTACTCAATAGTTAGTGCTCTCTACCCAAAGTCATCAAGTGACAGACATTTCCAAGGCAGGAATAATTAAAAGGCACAGGGTGCCCAATCTCAATCTAGTGGGGCCTAGTCAACTCTGGCATATCCTCCTTGTAGATCTTATGGTTGATTGCATTGGGGTTATATTAATGAATAAAAGAACAAGTGCTTCAACTGTGGTTAGCCAGGGAACATGGATAGGAGTTATCCAATGGCCAAGGTTTCTTCGGGGGCAAACAAGGTTCCAATTGCCTCTCTATCAGCTCTGACATCAAAGGGTGCACCATTTAGTTCTGGCGCTGGTTGGAACCATCTCTATGCTCTCACTACCCACCAGGAGTTTGAGTATCACCTGATGTCATGACTGGTATATTTAAACTCTTTCCTCATAATATGTACTATTTAATTGATCCGGGGGTTAACTCTCTCTTATATAACCCCATTTAGCTATGTATTTTGGTTTTGGTCTTGAGTGTGTTTTAAAACTTTTTTCTATTTCTACCTTGGTGGGTGACTTTATGGTGGATAGAAGAGTTTATGGGGGTTGTGGGGTATCTGTGGGTAGTCGGGAGACTATGGTGGATCTATTTTAATTAAATAAGGTTGATTTCAATGTCATATTGGGGATGGATTGGATGAATTCGTGCTATGCTTCTCTAAACTATCAGACTCATAAGGTTGTCTTTAAATTTCCTAATGAGCCAATTATCGAGTGGAAGGGTGGTTCCCTAGCTCCCAAGGTAAAGTCCATATTGTATCTTAGAGCTCGGAGATTAATCTCTAAGCAGTTCCTCTATTATCTAGTTTAGGTTAAAAATTCTAAATTGTAGAGTCTCTCTTTACATTCTTTCTCGGTGGTGAATAAATTTCCTGGGGTCTTTCCTGATGACCTTCCTGGTGTCCCTACTGATAGGGAGTTTAGTTTGGGATTGATATTATTCTGGACACTCGTTTGATTTATATTGCTTCGTATAGAATAGCTCTGACTGAGTTGAAGGATCTTAAGGAGCAACATAAGGATCTTTTAGACAAGGGTTTCATTTGTCCTAGTGTGTCCCCATGGGGTGCACCTATTTTGTTCATGCAAAAAAAGGATGGTTCCTTTTGGATGTGTATTGATTATCGGTAGTTGAATAAAGTGATGATAAAGAATAAGTATCATCTTTCTAGGATAGATAATTTGTTTGATCAGCTGCAAGGTGCTAAATTTTTCTCCAAGATTGATCTTCGATTTGGGTATCATCGATTAAAGATTAGGTATGTGGATATCCCTAAGACTACCTTCCGTACTCGGTAGGGGCATTATGAGTTTCTAGTTATGTCTTTTGGGTTGACCAATTCCTAGGCAGCATTCAGGAATTTGATGAATAGAGTCTTCTATCGATTTTTGGATTTGTTTGTCATTGTGTTCATAGATGATATTTTTGTGTACTCTAAGAGCAAAATGGATCATGCCGATCACCTCCGCATTATGTTGCGAACCCTGAAAGAGAAAAAGTTGTATGCCAAGTTTTCAAATTGTGAATTATGGTTGAATGTTGTCACTTTTTTGGGTCATATCATTTCTAGTAAAGGGATCATGGTGGATCCGCAAAAAGTTGCAGTAGTGAAGAAGTGGCCTAGACCGACGAATCTAACCGATATTTGGAGCTTCTTAGATTTAGCTAGTTGCTATAGAAGGTTTGTGGAAAGTTTTTCTTCTAAAGCTGCCCCATTAGCTAAGTTAACTCAGAAGAAGGTGAAGTTCTTGTGGTCGGATGCTTGTGAGGGTAGTTTTAAGAAGCTGAAGGATAAGATAACTTCGGATCCAGTCTGGACTTTGCCCGAAGGCACGGATGGATTTGTGGTATATTATGATGTGTCCCATGTGGGGCTTGGTTACATCTTGATGCAGCATAGCAAGGTGATAGCTTATGCCTCTAGACAGTTGAAGGTGCATGAGAAGAATTATCCAACTCATGACTTGGAGCTTTTGGTTGTGGTGTTCGCATTGAAAATCTGGCGTCACTATTTGTATGGAGTGCATGTGGATATCTTTTTAGATCATAAGAGCCTGCAATATGTGTTTACTTAGAAAGAGCTTAACCTCAGGCAAAGGAGATGGTTTGAGTTGCTAAAGGATTATAATATAAGTCTTGACTACCATCCAGGTAAAGCTAATGTCGTTGTCAATGCTCTTAGCAGGTTATCCATAGGGAGCCTTGCTCATGTGGAAAAGGAGAAGCGGGAGTTGGTGAAAGATATTCACCATTTGGTTAACCTTGAAATTTGCCTCTTGGACTCTAAAGACGGTGGTATGTTTGTACAGGAGGTGGTGTCGTCGTCTCTTGGCGCCGAGATCAAGGAGAACAAAATGTTAGATCCTGTCTTGATTAGTATCAAGGGTGATGTAGGTGGGCAAAAGGTAATGGCCTTCGAGATTAGTAGTGATGGTACCTTGCGATACCAAGGGAGGTTATGTGTTCTCGATATAGATGGTTTGTAAGAGAGGATCTTGGATAAGATATAGGAGTAGCAGCATGTTATTCATCCTGGTTCGACAAAAATGTATCATGACCTTAAGGAGATATATTGGTGGAACAATATGAAGCGGTATGTGGCTAAGTACATAGTGTGCCAATAAGTGAAAGTTTAGCACATGAGGCCCATAGGATTGTATCAAGAAATCGAGTAGCCTACATAGAAATGGGAAGTGATCAATATGGATTTTGTTACCAATCTATGTCGCTCTCGAAATTAGTTTGATTCAATTTGGGTCATCGTGGATAGGATGACAAAGTCTGTTCATTTCTTGCCTATAAGGACCTATTTCTCAGTTGAGGATTATGCAAGGTTGTACCTTCAAGAGGTTATAAAGTTGTATGGGGTGCCTATTTCTATCATGTCAAATTATGGTACGCAATTTTCATCTCACTTTTGGCGGTCCTTTCAGAAAGCTTTGGGAACCAAGGTAAGTCTTATTACAACTTTTCACCCATAATCGGATAGGCAAGCAGAAAGGACTATTTAAATATTAGAGAATATGCTTCAGGATTGCTTAATTGACTATGATGGTAGTTGGGTTGATCATTTGCCTCTCATATAGTTTGCCTATAATAATAGCAACCACTCTAGCATTAGAATGGCTCCATTTGAGGCATTGTATGGTAGGAGGTGTAGATCTCCTATTAGGCAGTTTGAGGTTGGTGAGGCAGAGATGTTTGGATCAAATTTGCTTCACCAATCTATAGATAAGGTGAAGGTGATTTGGGATAGACTTAAAGCATCCCAAAGTTGCCAAAAATCCTATGCGAATGTAAAGCGAAGAAAGTTAGAATTTGATGCTGGGGATAGGGTGTTCGTGGAGGTGCCTCCCATAAAAGAAGTAATGCGGTTTGGGAAGAACGGGAAGCTTAGTCCTCAGTAAGTTGGTCCACACTTATTTTTTAGAAGGGTTGGTAATGTTGTGTATGATTTGGAGTTGTCTGTTAGTTTAAGCTCCATTCACCCGATATTCCATGTTTCTATGTTGAGGAAGTGTATGAGTAATCCATCCCAAATTGTGCGTATCAAGGATATTGGTATTTTGGATTCTTTATCTTATGAGGAGATCCCAATTGAGATCTTGGATCGACAGGTTCGTCAGTTGCAGACCAAGTGTTTGGCCTCGGTAAAGGTTCTTTGGAGGAACCACAAGGTGGAAGAGGCTACATGGAAAGGTAAGGAGGACATGAACTCTAAGTATCCATTCTTATTTTTTATTCTGAAAATTCATGTGTAATGTATGTGTTGTTCATAACATCTTTGTTTTCTAACTTAGTTAAAGGAACGATTGATTTTCTTAGTATCTTTCTTTTCTAACTTAGTTAAAGGTAAGAATAGAGGCATGTGAAGTCCAAATCATGATTGCACTGCCTTGTCCTATTATTCGAGGACGAATGATCCAAGTGGGGGAGAATTTAAACACTCTGGGTTTTGTCCCTTGGAAATTTCTTGAGCTTTAAGCTCTCTGTCCTTATAACAACTCATCATACGAGTCGTATGATGTTAGTACGGGTCAGGTGACCCAACTCGTAAGGTGTCCAATGATTGGTGGTTGAGTTTCTATTGTGGTTACGACTTGGTGGTACAGGTCATTAGGTGTGGTGATGAGTCATTAGGGTGATCCTTCACTTAATCAACAACTTAGTAACTTGACTTGGCTCAGAGAATGAGTGACTCACTAGGAGCCGTGAGAATAGGTTACGAGTCATTTTGACAAGTCGTATGTTGTCCAGTATTAATCTTTTTGTATTTTATCTTCGGTACGACTGAACCATACAAGTCATATAATCTGATCACGAGTGAGGGTCAGGGAGTCGTATTGTGGACAGTGTGTGGGTGTCCAACCCACTGTCTTATTGACACTCGATGGTACGAGTCATATGCTGTGGTCACGAGTTACGGGTTTGACTCATAACCATCTACGGTATTTTTACAGTTTTATTTTGGGGGTATTTTGGACATTTTCCTCTTCTAACTCCTTCGGATACAACGACATAAAACACCTTTGGGTACTTCATTAACCTATAATTCCCAATCAAAAACTTAAAATCTCTCAAGGACCCTCTATTCAAGCAAGAGGCTAGGGTTTCTTCAAGACAATCAATTAGGGGATTTCAGGAGTTATTCTCTTCGTCTTCATTGGTGTCTAAGGCATGTTACTCCTCGCTCATTGTTATTTTACAAAGAGCATGTGTTCCAATGTATGATTTTTATGATATTATTATGGTTTGAAATAATGGTTGGGGTTTTGGATGTTCATGGTTGAATAATATTTCTCATGGTTTAATTATGTTTTCTTTCATGTTTTTAGTATGATTTTGACATTGTGGGATGCATGTTAATGGTACATGAATTTTGGGGTATTGTAGATTTCCAAAATTAGCTATGGTTTTGAAGCTTATGTACCCTCAACTTGTTTGTTAAAATGCCAATTAAAATGATTTTGTCACATAGTTTGACTATTCTTGAAATCTTTGCATTGCTTAAAAGGTAATGGAGCTTAAATTGGTTTGGAAAGACCTTGGTGGCCATGGTCTTGGTTTAATTGGAAACTTTGGAGTCAAATTGGTTTAATGACTTTGGTATGGCATAAATGGATAGACTTGCAAGCTCTAATTTTGGTATGACGATACCAATGGTTAATTCCTAATAAAATATTCCTTGGTAAATGATTGGAATGTGCAAATGATTTTAATATGGGCTTAAAAAGAGGTGTGTATCAAAGTCGTGTAAGGTGGAGGTCCCGGGGGGACCAATACTGGAAACTAATATTTTTTGATGTGAGGTTTGGTCATGGTTACCATGTGCATGATCTCACTCTTTATCTTTTGGAAGATGTACTAGTCATATCAGGTTCTTTCTCCGATCGTGTTGCTAACACGCATTGAGCCCTTTCAACATGTAATACCACGAACTTTCTTTAAGTCAAATCTAGTCTCCAAAACAGATAATGATGATTTCCTAAATGATTAATGATTAAGTAGAACCATCGCCCAAGCCGTCGCAGACGAGGCAGTGAACTCGGCTTTTGGAAAGTGCGACGGTTAGGACCGACGGACCGTCAAGCCAGCGACGAACCATCTCCCAAACCGTCGCTACTTCCAATCAATAATTTTAAGCTACTTTTTAAAGGGTATTTGGGTCTTTTTCCACCCATTTTGACCCCTAATTATACCAGACCAGAGCTCATAACTTCATTATTCATCCACAACACCAAATTAGGGTTTCTCTCAAAGATCAATCCCCAAGAACAAGAAACCCTAAGTGTCTAATCCCAAGGCAAGAAGTTAAGCTTTCCTGCATCAATCTTCAAGAAATCATCCACCCAGGTATGTAAAGTGTTGATTCATGGGTTTCTTTCACCCATAAAGCTCAATAATCCCATTTTAAACTCATGAATTGTGATTTCCATGTGGTGAGTTGATTTTAATTATGTTGATGTGGTTGTATGAATCCCAAGTTGGAGTCTTTATGTACTTTTCATGAAATTATGCTAGTATGTGATTTGGAACCTTATAAATTGAGTTGATTAAAGTAACCATGATGTATGAACTAGTGCATATGCCTAAGCCTAAGGTTGTGCATGTAATGTGTTTGATAAAATCCCTAAGAGAATAAGAATCATGCTTTAGGACTTAATTATGACCAAATTGATGAACTCATGCTTTACTCTTATGTTCAAAATGACTTCCATATTATTGTTATGCATTGAAATTGTTTGATGGATTGTTCAGGAGATTAGCCTTATGAAATTATGATATATTTATATGCATTCCTATTTATGTACCAAACCATGATAATACATGCCTCATGAAATTCCCCAATAATTGTATTATGGATTGTTGATTATGTTCGTGAGTCCAGGAAGTGTCATGTCTTGTCAATTTCATGCTATCGAGTTCTGGGGGTACTTGTACCAGACAATTTAGCTATGTGCCTAGAGCCAGTGTAAGTTTTCAAGATACTCTCAGTCAAGCCATGTTTAGTAGAATTCAGTCAGTCTCATGACTCAGGAAAACTAAATAATCTCAGTAATCTCAGCCAGTTATCAGATCTTAATATTATTCCATCCATCAACAAAACTTAGTGAACTCAGTCCATTCAGTTCAGTATAATTAATTCAGTGTCTAATCGGATGGGAGTAGGATTCAGCACCGAGTGAGCCCAAGGATGGGAACAAACCTGCGAGTAGAGGGTGTGATTCTTAGAAGTAATCCTTGTGCTCCAGAACTACGTAGCCAGTGTAGGTTAAGATATCTAACCTGTTAGATGAGGGTTGATGAGGTGACTTAACCTTTTAGATGAGGGTCCCACCATTCTCCTTAGAGTACCTATTAGATGAGAGATTACTCGCAGCTTGTCCTTACCAATGGCGCGGTATTGACACTTTTTCAATTGGGGTTATAGATTGGATACCAACTCAATTATATTATCTTACTTGGGGCATATCGGTTAGAAGACTACTTTCCACAGTTACAGTCTTAGTCTCAATCTCGGTAATAGAACTCAGATAGTTCTGCAGAATTCAGGACTATTAGATACAGTCACCTAGCTCAGTACGAAACTTAGTTAGTTCCATCAAAAACAGTAATCAGACACAGCCATTCAGACAATAGTATATCAGCTATACGAAAACTTATGTTATCAGTATTCAGATTTAGTGATGTCATGATCTCAGTTACAGTTCACATATCCATGCATGTGTTCTCACGTTCATATTATTCAGTCAGTTAATATTGTTCATACATATAAACCCCTTGCATTCAGCCTACCTCACTTGCATACTAGTACATTCAATCTACTGACACGTTGGCGCTATGGTGTTTTTATACCACAAGTTCAGAAGCACGAGCTCCAGAGCATCCTTAGTAGATCAGACATTCAGCAGCTAGACTAGCAGTGAGTCCTTATCATTTGAGGATAGAATAATTATTTTATTACTTTATTATTTCAGTAGTCCGGAGTTAGTTTGGGACATGTCCTATCAACTCCATAGTTTTTAGACAGTTTATAGGTTTCCAGACTATAGCATATTCAGACAGTTATTTCAGTTTTATTTTTGCATTGATATACCGTATTTCCAGATGATAAATTTTATCAGATATTTGAACCTTATGGTCTTTCATCCTTTTTCCATATTTATACAGTATATTATGTAGTGCCCAGTAACAGATATCAAACATGGGTTAACTTATGGTCCTTCGGGGTGATGAGCACCGTATAGCATTTTGGGTACCAGATTTGGGGTGTTACAAACTTGGTATCAGAGCCTAAGGTTCAATAGAGTCCTAGGAAGTCTGAAAGCCACATCTAGTAGAGTCTTATGCATGGGTGTGTTGCGCGCCACATTTATGTACCGGAGGCTATAAGATGTTTTAGGAATAGTTTCCTTTCTTTCAGTATTCATGTCGTTCCTCTGAGCATGAGCTCACATTTAACTCTAAGTCTAATTCATTTCGCCCTTTTTTCTACAGAATATGCCTCCCAAGAAAAGAAACGGAAATCAGTCAGCCCCTCAGTCTGTCTAAGCAAATCCCTTGGACGAACATGTTTCTCATGTAGAGTTCTGAGCTGCATTCACTACTCTTGCTAATTCTGTTGTTGCCCAAAATGAACAACCAGTTGTCGCTCCGGCCAAACCAGTGGCCAATTTAGCTGCAGCCAGGATTCGAGACTTCACCCGAATAAATCCTCTATCTTTTTTTGGGTCTAAGTCAGATGAGGACCCTCAGGAATTCCGTGATCAGGTTCAGAAGGTTATAGATATCATGAGGGTATCAGCTGTTGAGAGTGTTGAGCTAGCTGCATATCATTTATAGGATGTGGCTCAAACATGGTTCAAACAGTGAAAAGCAGAGAGGGCTGGTGAAGCAGGGCCAATAGAGTGGGAGAAGTTTGCCACTGCTTTTATTGATAGATTTTTCCCCTAGAGCTGAGGGAAGCTAAGGTGTTAGAGTTTATCAACCTCAGGCACGGAAACATGACATTGAAAGAGTATTCTCTTAAGTTTACTTAATTATCTAGATATTCTCCTCATGTAGTGGCAGACAGCAGGGCTAAGATGAGTAAGTTAATTTCTGAGGTAAATGATAATATGATTAATGAGTGCAGATTTGCAATGTTGATTAGTAAGATGGACATAGCGAGGCTTATGATCCATGCTCAATAGATAGAATAGCAGAAGATTAAGATGAGAGAGAAGCAGAATAAGAGAGCAAGGACAGGTAGTTTCAACTTTGCTCAGCCTAAGTCAGAGGGTGGAAGTTGTTCTCAATTTTAACGAAAGTCATCCGTTCCAGCTCCTTCCTCAGCCAGTGCTCCAGTGCTAAAATTTAGAGATGGCAACAGATATAGGGCGTCAATCTCTAAGTCTCAAGGCATTGTTAGTAGTGCCCAAACCTATCTTCTTTGTCAGACATATAGTAAGCACCATCAGGGTACTTGCAGAGCTTGCAGTGATGTTTGCTTTGGATGTGGCAAGTCAAGCCACAGAGTCAGAGATTGTCCCCAGCCAGGTCCTCAGGGTCAGCGTAATCGACCTTCAGCTCAGTCCGATCTCCAAAATCAGCAGGGTGCCTCTTCCAATGCTACCAGTAGGCAACGCCTAAACAGACTCTATGCTTTTCAGTCCTGATAGGATCAGGAAAATTCTCCTGATATGGTTACTGGTATGTTATAGATCTTTCATGTACATGTTCACATCTTGCTAGATCCAAGAGCTTCTTTTTATTTTGTTACTCTCTATAAAGCAGTTGATTTTGGAGTCAGTCCTGAAATTTTAGCAGAGCCCTTCTCAGTCTCTACCCTAGTGGGTAAAACTAGTGTAGCCCGATGGGTATACAGGAACTATCCGATTATGGTATCTTAGAAAGTCACTTCAGAAGACTTAGTTAAATTAGAGATGACTAATTTTGATGTCATTCTCAGCATGGATTAGCTTCATTCCTACTATGCCATAGTCAATTGCAGAAATAGAGTTGTCCAATTTCAGCTCCCGAATGAACCTATCCTAGAGTGAAAGGGTAGTACTTCAGTTTTCAGAGGTCAGCTTGTTTTCTACCTTCATGCACGAAAAATGATATCTAAGGGATGTGTCTATCATCTTGTTTGAGTTAAGAACTCTAGTTCTGAAACTCCCAGTCTTGGATCAGTCCCAGTAATGAATAAATATTCTGATGTCTTTCCCGAAGATCTTCCCGAAATTCTTCCCAAAAGGGAAATAGACTTCGACATTGACCTTCTTCCAGATACTCAGCCCATATCTATTCTGCTATACCAAATAGAACCAGCAAAACTCAGAAAATTAAAGGAATAGTTAAAAGATCTCCTAGACAAGGGATTCATCAGACCTAGTATGTCCCCATGGGGTACACCAATCTTATTCATGTGGAAGAAAGAGGGTTCTCACAGAATGTGTATAGACTACCATCAACTCAATAAAGTCATGGTCAAGAACAAGTATCCACTTTCCAAAATCGATGAATTATTTGACCAACTTCAGGGTGCCAGTTATTTCTCTAAGATAGACCTCAGATTAGGCTATCATTATCTCAGAGTCAGAGAATGTGACATTCCAAAAATAGCCTTTTGTACTCGGTATGGTCACTTTGAATTCTTAGTTATGTCCTTTGGTCTTACCAATGCCCCAGCAGCTTTCATGGACTTGATGAATCGTGTGTTCAAGCAGTACTTGGATATGTTCCTCATAGTCTTCATAGATGACATCTTTGTTTACTCCCATAGTGAGCGTGATCTGTAGACCATCTCAGAATAGCATTACAGACTCTCAGAAATCATCAGTTGTTTACCAAATTTAGTAAGTCCGAATTTTAGATAAGGTAAGTAGCATTTCTTGGTCATATCATCTCTGGTGATGGCATTAGAGTTGATTCTCAAAAGACTGAAGCAGTGAGAAACTGGACAAGACCTATCTCTCCATCAAATATCAGAAGTTTTTTGGGTTTGGGTAGCTATTACCGTTGGTTTGTTGAAGGATTTTTATCTATTGCATCCACTATGTCCAGATTGACTCAGAAGAAGGTTCAGTTTCAGTGGTCAGATTCATGCGAAAAGAGTTTACAGGAGTTGAAGACTTGACTCACCTCAGCTCCTATTTTAACTCTTCCAGATGGTTTAGATGGATTCATAGTGTACTGTGATGTATCCAGAGTAGGTTTGGGTTATGTCCTCATGCAGCATGGTAAAGTCATAGCCTATCCATTCAGACAACTTAAACCCCATGATAAGAATTATCCTACTCATGATCTTGAGTTAGCAGTCATAGTATTTGCCTTGAAGATTTGGAGGCATTACTTGTATGGTGTTCATGTAGATGTGTTCAAAGATCACAAGAGCCTTTAGTACGTATTCTCTCAGAAAAATCTTAACCTCCGGTAGAAAAGGTGGTTAGAGCTCTTGAAAGATTTTGACATGAGTCTTCTTTATCATTCGAGCAAGGCCAATGTAGTGGTCGACACTCTCAGTAGACTGTCCATGGGTAATGTTGCTCATGTTGAGTACAGTAAGAAGAAGTTAGCTCAGGAAGTCTATCAGCTTGCCAAACTAGGTGTCCACTTAGTTGATTTAGCAGAAGGTTGTATATAGGTTCAGAACAATTCAGAATCATCTCTAGTATCCAAAGTGAAAGAAAAGAAAGATAGAGATCCCAGTCTTGTTAAGTTGAAAGAATCAGTCAAAGATTAGAAAGTAGAGGTTTTCTCCCAAGAGGGAGATGGTTTTTGCATTGTCAGAGTCGTCTGTGTGTTCCAGGTATAGATGACTTAAGGCAACGAATTCTTACAGAAGTGCATAGTGCGTACTACTCAATTCATCCAGGGGCCACTAAGATGTACTGCAATTTGTGGGAGATTTATTAGTGGAGTGGGATGAAGAGAGATATTGTAAAGTTTGTGGCTAAATGCTCTACATATCAGCAGGTTAAGATAGAGCATCAGAAGCCTAGTAGGTCTATGTAGGAGTTCAGTATTCCTACTTAGAAGTGGGAAGAAGTGAATATGGACTTTGTGATAGGTTTGCCTCATACTCGTCGCCAGCATCATTCAGTTTGGGTCATTATAGATAGGATGACCAAATCAGCTCATTTCCTTCCAGTTCATACCTCCTATTTTGCCGAGGATTATGCCAAACTCTATATCAGTTAGTTGGTCAGATTGCATGGTGTTCCATTATCTATTATTTTAGACAGAAGTACTCAGTTCACCGTTTATTTCTGGAAAGCGTTCCAAAGGAGTCTTGGTACCCAAGTTTATCTCAGTATAGCCTTTCATCCTCAGATAGATGGTCAAGCAGAAAGGACCATTCAGACCTTGGAAGATATGCTAAGGGTGTGTGCAATTGATTTTAAGGGGAGTTGGGATGACCACTTGCCTTTGATTGAGTTTACATACAACAACAGCTATCATTCCAGCATTTGGATGGCTCCATTTGAAGCTTTATATGGTAGGAGATGCAGATATCCAATCGGTTAGTTTGAAGTTAGTTAGGCCTCAATTATAGGGCCTGACTTAGTATTTGATGCCTTAGAAAAAGTCAAGTTGATTAGAGAAAGACTCCGGGCTTCTAAGAGTTGATAGAAGTCTTATGCAATGCACAGAAAGGATCTCGAGTTCGAGATTGGTGATTATGTGTACTTGAAAATCTCTCCCATGAAGGGATTGAAGCGGTTTGGCAAGAAAGGAAAGCTCAGTCCCCGATATGTCGGTCCCTTCAAAATTCTCAGTTGTTTTGGTAAAGTAGCTTATGAGCTCGAATTGCCTTCAAATCTAGCCTTAGTTCATCCAGTGTTCCATGTCTCCTTGCTAAAGAAGTACATAGGTGACCCAAAATTTGTAGTCCCTATAGAGGGCATTAATATTCAGAACAACCTCTCTTATGAAGAGATTCTAATCGAAATTCTTGACTACCAGACTCGTAGATTAAGGAACAAAAAAGTCCCTCTAGTCAAAGTTCTTTGGCGGAATCAGTCCGCTGAGGGAGCTACTTGGGAAGCAGAAGCAGACATGCGAACCAAGTATCCTCACCTTTTCTCCGCCAACTCAAACTTAACCCAAGGTAATAGCTTTCCTTAAGCTTATTCAGTTTCATGTATAGATTTTAGTTATAAACTTGGTATCAAATACCTTTGCATATCCAGTCATATGTTTAT
Organism: Capsicum annuum; assembly: GCF_002878395.1. Classification (NCBI taxonomy): domain Eukaryota; kingdom Viridiplantae; phylum Streptophyta; class Magnoliopsida; order Solanales; family Solanaceae; genus Capsicum; species Capsicum annuum. Next base: position 54,353,407 of record NC_061116.1, on the reverse strand, counting down.
GTATCATGTCAGTCACGTATTCATGCATCAGATATGCTTTCTCATCATGAGAAACTCAGCTTCTTAGTAATTTCAGTCATGCACTCATGAAGACTATCTGTCACATATCCATGCATCAGATATGCATATTCAGTATGAGATTTCAGTATATCAGAAGTTCCAGTCACATAGACATACTCAAATATTTACATCTCTTAAGTAAGATCAGTCTATCAGTTTCCCAGTCTAGTCAGTCCCATTTAAGGTTGAATGTTCCCAAAGGGGGATATTGTAATACCCCAACTTTCTTTAAGTCAAATCTAGTCTCCAGAAGATTTGGTGATGACTTCCTAAATGATTAATATTTAAATCAAATAGAATTTCCCCAATTTCAAATTTTTATCATGTGGGAAATTGAATTAGCTTTCCAATAATACCAATTTCATCAAAATTCGGTATCGAAGTAAAAAGTTATGGACGTTTTACAGAGAACTGTCGGAACTGCCCAGAAGCGATGGTCATGCCAATGAACTGTCAAGCTAGTGACGGACCGTTGCCTAAGCCGTCGCAGATAAGGCAGTGAACCTGGTTTCTGGCCAAGTGCGATGGTCAGGACCGACAGACCGTCGAGCCAGCGACGGACCATCGCCCAAACCATTGTCACTTCCGATCAGTGATTTTAAGCTATTTTTTAAAGGGTATTTGAGTCTTTTTCCACCCATTTTGAACCTTAATTATACCAGACCAGAGCTCATAACTTTATTATTCATCCACAACACCAAATTAGGGTTTCTCTCAAAGATCAATCCCCAAGAACAAGAAACCCAAGATGTCTAATCCCAAGGTAAGAATTTAAGCTTTCCTCTACCAATATTCAAGAAATCATCCACCCAGGTATGTAAAGTGTTGATTCATGAGTTTCTTTCACCCATAAAGCTCAATAATCCCATTTTAAACTCATGAATTATGATTTTCATATGGTGAGTTGATTTTAATTATGTTGATGTGGTTGTATGAATCCCAAGTTGGAGTCTTTATGTTCTTTTCATGAAATTATGCTAGTATGTGGGTTTGGAAACTTTTAAATTGAGTTGATTAAAGAAACCATGATGTATGAATTAGTGTATATGTCTAAGCTTAAGGTTGTACATGCAATATGTTTGATAAAATGCCCAAGAGAATAAGAATCATGCTTTAAGTCTTAATTATGACCAAATTAATGAACCGATGTTTTACCCTTATGTTCAAAATAACTTCCATGTTATTGTTATGCATTGAAATTGTTTGATGGATTGTTCAGGAGATTAGCCCTATGAAATTATGATATGTTTATATGCATTCCTATTCATGTACCAAACCATGATAATCAATGCCTCATAAAATTCCCCAATGATTGTATTATGGATTGTTGATTATGTTCGTGAGTCCAGGGATGTCATGTCTTGTCAATTTTATGCTATCGAGTTCTGGGGGTACTTGTACCCAATAATTTAGTTGTGTGCCTAGAGCCAGTGTAAGTTTTCAAGATACTCTCAGTCAAGCCATGTTTAGTTGAATTCAGTCAGTCTCATGACTTAGAAAAACTCAGTAATATCAGTAATCTCAGTCAGTTATCATATCTCAGTAATATTCCATCCATCAACGGAACTCAGTGAACTCAGTCCATTCAGTTCAGTATAATTAATTTTGTGTCTAATCAGATGGGAGTAGGATTCAGCACCGAGTGAGCCCAAGGACGGGAACAAACCTGTGAGTAGAGGGTGTGATTCTTAGAAGCAATCCTTGTTCTCCAAAACTACGTAGCCAGCATAGGTTGAGATATCTAACCTATTAGATGAGGGTTGATGAGGTGACTTAACCTGTTAGATGAGGGTCCCACCATTCTCCTTAGAGTACCTGTTAGATGAGAGATTACTCGCAGCTTGTCTTTACCAGTGGCGCGGTATTGACACCCTTCTAATTGGGGTTACAGATTGGACACCAACTCAATTATATTATATTACTTGGGGCATGTCGGTTAGATGACTACTTCCCACAATTACAGTCTTAGTCTCACTCTCAGTAATAGAACTCAGATAGTTCTGCAGAATTCAGGACTGTTAGATACATTCACCTAGCTCAGTATGGAACTCAGTTAGTTCCATCAGAAATAGAACTGTCAGACACAGTCATTTAGACAATAGTATATCAGCTATACGAAAACTTATGTTATCAGTATTCAAATTCAGTGATGTCATGATCTCAGTTAAAGCATCGTGTAGCGTTCTCAGTACCAGATTCAGGGCGTTACAAGCATGGGGATTTGAACCCATATAGCCCATAGGTGGTTTTAGGACGGCATAGTTACACATCCCAGATAAAGGTTTTAAATGCATGCTAAATCCGATTTTCTTCCCGGAATGATATTTATGTATATATGTGATTACATATGGTTATTTAACTTGGTTTTGAATGATGGCACTATTTTATCTTTATCCCTGAGTACATGCTAGCGTCCACTTTGCTAACCATTTTCGGATGTTGTATTCCTACGCGATGCGGGAATCTATCATACTATCATTTCTCCTGCTCAGTTACTTGGATTTGGGGACAGCTTTGAGTCGGACTAGAGCGGTGATCTTTCGTACTCTGGAAGGCTCCATTTCATGCTATGAACTTCTTTTATTTCTGTTATTTCTTTGGTTTGGTTTTGGCTATGATTGGGGGCATGTCCCGACCGAATGTTATTAATTCTAGATCAAGGCTTTGTCAGACTACTATGGATATGCACGGTGTCGGTATTGGTGTCAGCCTTGGTATTGGTATTGGCATTGGGGTTGGCAACGTTTGAAAAATTGGTTGAGGTTGTTGGATTATGATTATAGACTTTATTTAATGTCTTTAAACTATTATTGTTTTATCTTGTTATATGTCCGAAATTCATCCGACATAGATCGCAGGGCGGTTATAGTTGGGTATTGGGGGTAATCTCCGATTCTGGTTGGAATTGAGATGCCTGATACGACTAGACCCTGGTTCGAGTCGTGTCATACATGCAAGAACACCTCTACTTATAGGTGAAGTATTCATCCTTGTATTGAATAGGAAGAATAAAGAGGGGTGGTAAAGAGAAAAGATCAATAGTCTTTAGGTTACAAGAGTTACAAGAAACTAATGGCACTAATAGCAATGAGAGTTACAACAAAATAATAAGAGAAGTTACAAATTACAAAAGGCCACATTCTACCACCATTAACAATTAGAGTAATATGAGTAGATAAATAGTCCTGCTGTTATATATATTACAAGAAACTAATGACCATGGAGTTACAACAACTAATGGTCTATGAGTTATAAGACATAATGTGATAGATTATGGACAAATAAAGTGTTAGAAGTTACAAGAGTTATCAAAATATAATGACACCACTTTCTCCACTTTATGTCCATAAATTATCATCCAAATTAAAATTTTAATATTAAAATGCATAATAACACCAACACATCGAAAAGTTTTGTTGATAGGTGATGGTGAAACTCTTAACTCATGAACTCGACTAGCTAGCTTCAATATTATATCTATATTTATATATAATAATAATAATAAAGAAAAAATATAGATAAGGTGATGTGGCACCTATCTATGTCTTTCATTTCTATTTACCTTTTTATAATTTCTTTTGAAATTTTTAATACAAAATCTATTAGCTAAATGACTTAAAAAGAGGTTCTCATAATGAATGCAGTTAAAGCCTACATTGAGTGATCAAGATATTTAAGACAAAACAATAAAATATCAAATAACCTCATTCCGTTATCAGTCCACGTACATCATAATGATTTCATATATTTTTCTACACGATTTTCTAATTGCGTTTTGCTTTTTCAGGATTAAGTAAATGTCATTGGCACTGATAATTTGAAACTGCTCAAAAGTGCATAATGCATTTAATAATATGTCAGACCACGCTCATGCACGATCTTTCATAATCGAAATAATAAACAATATCAATGAGAAATTTATAAGTAGAATGTATTTAACTTTATGCTAATTAGTGATATTTCTTTCGCAGATTTCATTCATAGTTTTCTTCGAAAATGTCAGCTTAGAGCAAGTGTGATACTTTTGCCTTTTCACGAGTCGTGGTATGAGGTGCACCTTGTTTGTAATATCGGTAAAATAAGATCTTTTCTCTTCTTCTTTGATGTGTAGTCGGTTATAGTTTCACTTTTGAGTCTTTATGACAGTTTTTGTGTCGTATCATGCATGGTTGGTGTCTAAATATTGATTTAGTCTCATTTGATCAAATTGCAATTAGTATTCATAATACATAAATGTTAGGCTCTTTTAAAAATTAAAAAATAGAGGAAGAAAAAAGGAAAATGGGAGAGGAAATTACAAAGTGAAAAATATGTTCTCATCAATAAAATAAAAATTAAGGTACAAAATCAACTGAGCAACAAAATTCTACATGTTATGCAATTACAATATTTTTAACATCTTTCATCAGCATTTTGACAAAGGCAAAATCTGACGCATCAAGAATTTTTCTCACAGAAAATAGAGGCATGCTAATATACACATGCCAAGGCTGGTGAAAATTGAAAAGTACATGATAGTACTATGCATTTATATTTATTGATTTTATGATGATGTTGAATTTTTCATTTCACAATATAGAAGAAAATCGGAAAAAGAGATAGTCAACCATTAGCGATGAAAATCTGACCGAGAAGAAGCTCATGACCAGTTTGAAGTTTCAGCTATAGTTGGTGTTCAATGTAATGTATCTTTATTTGAGTACTTTTTCTCTTTGTTCATCGTCGGGATTGTATTTGATTTCCTTGACTTTGTGTTAGATAGGAAATTGGTCCTAAAACAAGAAGGAAAATGTATGTTAGAATCTTGCAAAGGTTTGTGATCGAGTTAATAAATTGTTTACTACAAAAGAAGCATGTAGAATAAGATCATATCTTTATTTATTCTTGAGTTATATATTTTGTCTTCAGAGGAAATGACCGAGCTTATCAATTGAATCATAAAAGATAATTTTTTATCACGCTCTTCAATTTCAACTTCATGCTCATTTAATCAAGCAAATATGGTTGAAATTGCTTTTGAAAGAAATATCGATCTAAATAATCTTGCAGGGACAATTACTGACTGTTGAACCAAAATTTTACATAAGTCGTCAAGCTGTGGAGTCGATATAATATAGCGGTTGATTCAGAGAGATTCACAAGATAGTAGTATTACTTTTCAGATCGAATAGAATGTGTAACTTAAGATGTGTTTAGATTGTTCTTTATTTCTCCCGCATTTTCTATAGGTTTTCGACATACAAATTTGATCTTGCTTATCAGGCAATCGAAAAAAAACTTTTGTTTTGCTCTTTCATGAGTTGCCTAATTCTTATTTTTATAGCCCATTTGTTAATCATTAGTAAATGGGATCGATTTTCTCGAAGAACAAACGCAGAATGATCCACACAACTTTCTTAATGTTGAGAAATCGCTATCAGTTATCATATTACTATAATGAGTTGAATGCTATCAAATCTAAATTGTGTTTTGGGGAGGTCAGATTTTCTGTCCCCCTTCTTTTATGTTTAAGTTTAGATTTTAATTTAAAAGCGTTAGATAGATAAGGTGTAAATAACTTATAAGCTAGAAGCGTCATTAAGTTTTGGCATAGTAAGGAGCAATGAGTAGAAATTCTTTTAATAGTAAGATGAAGGAGAGGTGTAATGCAAATAAAATCAGAGAGACTATATTTGAGATATCGATTCACTTTCAAGTAGTTAAAGATGAGAATTAGATAAATATACGTTGAGAATTTAAGTTGAGATTTTGCATTGTTAATGAGTTTGCAATTTGCCATTATTAATTAATTGTAGTACTTCATAGTAGAATAATAAAGGTATCTTTAGTTATTATAGATTGATTTTTCTATATTAGATCAAGAAATATAACTACAAAAAAACATAAGAAATACGTACTATGAAGTACTTCATAATTGTTTGAATTTTTTAAATGACTACACCAAACATGGCTAATTTCACTAGTTTAATAATAATGCAAATCATCTTATCTAGAAGTTTAAAATAATATAACCACCTCTACATAACATCTTATTTAGGAACTATTTTTCAAAGTAGTACATGAATTCTTCCTCCAAGAAGTTTGTTAGAAATTGAAGTTCACGTTTTCATACTATATATCTAATTATTTATTGAAAATTATTGGATAAGCGATTGGATTTTGTTTTATTAAACTTATTAAACTTTACTAAGAAATAAATAGTTATTGGGTAATAAATATTTATTTCTATATAATATATTTTGTGAATATTAGCGATTGAAATATTTTTCATTTTTATCTTCT
>NC_061116.1:54287898-54344065 GCF_002878395.1 Capsicum annuum | reverse complement strand
TTCTCGTAAATACATTGACAACATACACACTTTACAAACCTTATTAAATACCAAACCTATTCAAAGTGAAGAGCTAGCCGCACAACAAAGAGGATATATTACCCAGAAATGCCAAAATTACAATAAACCTATTGCCTTACCAGGAACAAGCCCAAATTTTATTAAATCATGTTACTATTATGGATTATTATCTACGGTTTACACAACCAATGGAGAAGAGTTAGCAGGAATCCCAGAAATTCACAAAAAATTTATGACTTACAAGAGAATTACCAACGGACAATTATTCTATGTTCGATTTTATTCTGCACCAGCAGAAATATTATTTGACGAAATTAAACAAACTATTAATGTGGTCAAAATGGGTATGACCAGAGATTATATTATTCCTAAAGAAATATGTGAACAGACCGAGATACCAAAAATGCAGATACCAATATTTTACCACAACAAAAGAGTTATTGGAATAAACAATATATTATCAGAGTTACTTAATAATTATTCAAATAAAAATCCAGTTTGGATATATAATTCAAGGAATCAAGCATTGATTTATTCAACTTGCAAAGGAGTTAGAGACCATGACATGGAAGAACTTAGAAAATGGGGATTAACACTCCTCAGACCAGAAGACAACCATTAACGAGATCTATCAGTAAGGGAATTATTTCAGAAGAAACTATGGATCAATTTTGTGAAAAAGTTGGCCAAAAATACAAAGACCACATATGCAGCAGGTGTAGTGGCAAGCACAACTTTATTCCAGATGTGATGCTACACTGACAAAAATAAAGAAGATAACCCAAGCAGATACGGAAGAAAGAGATAAAGACAAAAGACATGTGAATAAAATTACTTTACGTAGAAGATTTTGATGTAAAGTCTTAGGCATTTAATGTTTTTTCGTTACTTAGTGGTTTATGTCAAATTCTTCTTTTAAAAAGATGAAGACTTTTTTATAAGTAATAATTAGTCTAGCCTAGACTAGTATAGGGTTTGATTTTTCAAGTCATTTTTTAGGAAACATCATATGTAAATTTCAGTTATAAATAGAAGAACCGAAGGCAGTGCAAAAGCAAGCCTTCATGTGTTGAAGCAAAAATTCTCTCTCTTATCCACAACAAATATTTTGCTTATTCATATAAAAAAAACAGGTATATTTCAATGGAAAAATCTATGGAGGAACAAAACTTAGGATTATCAAACTTACCAGAACAGGTATATTTATTCAATATTATGAATATCTAAATTCATAATTCCTAACAATCATGATATAATATGATAAGTTCATGTTAGTTACTTTATAGTAGAATTATTCGAAGAATAGCATGTTAAGAAGTTTATTAGCAAAGTGGAAACGAAAAAAAATCCCTAAGAACTATGCCATCCTAAAGGTGAAACCAATAAGGCAAGAAGCCGTGGTAGGGAGTAGCCAGAGTTGAGGCGCTGTTTAAGGGAAAAGTATCTGGATTACCATGCTAATAGTGACCGACGAACATATTATTTAAGAATGATCTAGTATATAGTAATCGAATATGATCATATTTTGTTATGTATATGATTGAAGGGAATATTTTGAAAATAGCAATTTTATGAAAAATGAATAATTATTTATCTGAGGAAATGGTAGATAAATTTAAAATACTTATTTTGTATTCACTTAAGGATATAAAAGTAGTAGATATAAGAAAAATCATATTAGAAAAAGCATTTGGTAAATATTATATGACTAGAATAAATTACATACCATGCCTACCTAACTACTCTTACAAATACTTACCATGATAAATTACATAAATCTAGAATTTTGGGAAAAACATGAGAAACATACAGTTAGTAGAAAAACAGATGAAAGTAAATTTAGACAAATACATGGAAACTAAAGATATAAAATATATAGAATTTCTTAATGAAAATATGCAAGAACTACTTAGATTAAAACAAACAACTGAAAAATATTATGAAAAAATGTTTAATCAAGCTTAAATGACAGATAATATTAAAATACTTATTTTATATATACTTAAAGATATAGATATCATAGACATAAAGAAAATAATATGGGAAAAATTACAAGATTATGAAGAGAAAGAATTATTAAACAGTATAGAAAACTTACGCATATATTATTAACATCAATACTATTTAGATTCAAATAGATATTATACAGACTAAAAATGTCAGAATATATTAAGAAAATTAGAGAAAACCAAGAAGACCTACATAAAGAAATTGATTATAGAAAACAAATTAGAGAAATAATGGAAAATCTAATAGAAAAATTAAAATGGATAGACAAAACCTTGAAAAATTTAGAAAAAAACAAAGATAAAAGTTTAGATAGTTTAAAAAATTCATTAAGAGGAGAACAAGAAAAAATAGTTAGTAGTATTAATAACCTCAAACAAGATATTGAATATAGTACAAGTAGAATAGATTATTATACATTTACTTTAGAAGAATAGAATGATAAACTACGAATATCTAAAATACTGGGAACAAGAAATGGTAGAAATAAGATTAACAGAAAACCTAATAAAAACGAATTTAATTGAATATTTTAAAACAAAAGATATAGACTATTTAGAATATATTAAAAATAATATAGAAGACTTACAAAAATTAAGAGAAAAAGCTAAAGAATATTATAGCAAAGCATTTTTTGACTGATTCACCCAATATTAACCAATGATTTGACGAGACAAATATGACGATGGTGAAGATAATGGGATCTTCGATTTACAGTTACTTTTATTAATTAAGAGGTAGCTTGGAGATGCACACATATTAAAAAAAAAAGAAGCTAATTTTGTGCTTAGTTGTCATGCCATGACTTTACTCCGACCATCACAAAAGTCACTATGCCCAAAATTTTACAATAATTCTACCGAAAAAATGATGTGCAACCTTAGTTAGTTCTTAACTTTAATTTAAGAAAAATATATTATATTACTCAAATCTTGACCTTTTTTATATGTGCCTAACCTGATTTTCATTATGGATTATATAACAGAAGAATATCAATTTCTCAATAGATTAGGCTACCTAGTGAAGACTATTTTCATAAAAGAAATTTGACTGATAGTGTTATGAAATAAAATTATACTTATATATTCTTAAAATCCTAAGTTGAGACATGTGTTGGTAAATTATTTTTTTCTCTAAATTATAACATTTAGTTGATAAAATTATTTTTCTCTCTCTAAAATTGTGACATGTAATTGATAAAATTATTTTTTTCTTGCCACTTGGGCCTTTACATTCGGTATATCATAAGAATATGATAAACTACTCTATTTATTGAGTTTGTCTTTATATTTTTAGTTGTTTGACTAATCGATTAATTCTCTTAAAAGTTTTTTTTTATAATATTCAATTTCTGATAAATTACAAATTGTTTAATTTATTCAATTGATAAATATAAAAAATAAATATCCTATAATTTCTTTATCTATTAAAGTACTTACATTTTATAACATTTATTAACACAACTGCTTGACAATACTTATTCAATGACACAATTAAAAAGATTATATTTTAAAACTATCCTTACCGTGTTGATTTATCTTCAAAGAATTAAAATAATTTTTAAAAAAATAATAATATCATACATGTATATCTATTTTATGTGTTTTGAAGAATTTATCTTGTTTATCACTCTTTTTTATGCACCTTTTTGACAGATGAATATAATATTATGAAATATTTCATAAAAAAAAAAAGATAATACCCACGAAAATACCTGAACTTTAACCGAATTTCCAGTGGAGCATATTGAACGTTGTGGGGGTCCTATTACCCCTATACTTTTTTAATCGAAATTAATTCCCCCCTGGACTTTTTAAAAGTGGAATTAATCCCCCCCCCTCCAAAACGTATACCTAGTTTTTAGGTGGGAAGTGTGGTACACACGCCTTGTCTTCTCCATTTTATCACTATTCAATATTTTTTAACCATTACAACCATATTAAAGATTCCACAACTCAAATTCATCCTACAAATCAAATTCCAAATAATTTCATTGAGTCAATTTCAAATTCCAAGTCCATTCTTATCACACAAGTGTCCAAATCCAATTTCTAGTTTCAAACTTTGAATTCCATTGAGTTAAATCAAAAAATTTCTTGCACATTAATTTTCTTGCACATTGATTTTATATGAATTCACTTGAATTCCAGTTTATATATAAAAAAAAAAACATACATTGAATTTTCAATAATTGAATGGAATCTTCCATTAATTTTTCGTCATCCGGGTCCACAAAAGTTTTCAAATTCCATTTTCAAATTATGCCAACTCAATTGAATCTTCCATTGAGTTTCAAATTCCAAATCCATTCCAACTCAAATTTCTTGAAAACTTTCTTCAACAAACTTTCTTAAACTCAAAACCCCAAACTTTCTTCCATTGAGTTTCCAGTTTTGATGACAAAATCTTCAAGAATGGAAATTGAAACGGAACGAAATGGACTACAACAAAGAGAAAGAAGAAACTGAAACTCAAGAAGAAAGAAGAAAGAAGAAAGGAGAAAAAGAATGAAAAACTTTAAATAAATAAAAATATAAAACTTTAAATAATTATAAAATTAAGGGGTTGTTTGGTAAAAAAAAAGAGTTTAAAACGTTTTTAACACTGTTCACGCGCTCAATGCGTGTGACTAACACGTAATGTGCCAAGTGGTAGATATATGCTATTAAAATAGAAAAAAAAAGTCTGGGGGGTAATAGGACCCCCGCAAAGTTCAGTATGCTCAACTGGTAATCCGGTCAAACTTCAAGTATTTTCGTGAGTATTAACATCAACCAAAATTTTTTTATGAAAACAGTCTTCATTAGGTAGTCTAATCTATTAACAAATTGGTATTATTTCATAAAATAATCCATAAGAAAAATTAGGTTGTGGAATATAAAAAGGGCCAAGATATAAGTAATGTATTATATATTCACTTAAATTAAAATTAAGAACTAATTAAGGTTGCCACATCATTTTTCGAATGAGATTACTGTAAAATCCGGTCATAGTGACTTTTGCGATGGTCGGAGCAAAGTTAAATGACTTTTGTGTAATGGCTGAAAGAAAAATGACTTTTGCGTAATAAACACCAACTTAAGTGACCATGGATAAAATTTTCTCCACAAATCTACCCTTAAATTTTTGTAATGGATCAAGTGAAATTTAATTTGAATGGGAATTAGCTTTTATTTCAACGTAAAATTTGGGATCGTTAAAATTAGAAGTGTAATGTATATGCTTTATTTGCCTTGTCATAGAGCCAACCCTCATATATTTATGAGTGACCGATCAAAATGGATCCTCTATTTATTTAAAACACCAAAGTATGTCGAGAAAATTAAAGGAAATGTGTCTTTTAAATCTTGAATAAAGGATTGGTGGCATTGACCAACTTAAAGAGTCAAACATCATTAGGAAACTTGATTAAGTTAGTTGTGGACGTGATTAATATTTTTAAAACTTTCTAATCTTTTCAAAAATACAAATCAACCAACACCCCTCTTCAATCCAAATCAATCACTCTCTCCTCTCTCTCGACAGCTTCTCTCAACTCTCTTCCAACCAACAATTCTGCAAAATTTCTTCCTTTAACCCTTGGCGAATTCCACCACCGGCAAAAAATAGTTGGGCTTCGAGTTCCCCTCTTCAATTCAAATGAACATGTCTCTCATCCCTCTCGCAACAGCTTCTCTCAACTCTCTCCCAACCAACTGTTCTGCAAATTTCTCATTTCAATCCTCGGTGACTTCAACATCCGACTACAAATAGTTGAGCTTCGAGTTCCTTTTCGACTTCAACCTTCTAATGACATGACAGCCTTGCTCTCCAACCATAACATCTTTGACTTCTTCATCGTTCCTTTTCTTATTTAACAGGTAAAAATTTATTGCCTTTTTAGTTTTGAAGAAAACGAGGAACTTGAGCCAACTTCTCATATAGTATTGGTTAATAATTTCAATATTTGTTGCATTAATTTGAAATACGGTCTGAATAAAATCCTAATTTCTGGTATTTCTTCTCTTCTCTTTTCGAAGTGAATTATATTTTTTGTTGTTTTTTGCATTTTTTGAAGTTTGATTTTTATTATTTGTGTTTATAAAAATAAAACAAAAATTTGGGTAAATTTGTTCTATTCTTATTCTCGGTAAATATGGTGATATTGTTGTTTTTTGTTGAACAAAATCGTGCTACTGTTTTTTGTTTTCTCCAACAGATTATCCATCTGGTGCAACATATTAATCATATGATGCAACAAATTTATCATATGATGCAACAGATCAACCATTTCATGCACCAGAGGAACCATCAGATTATAATTCTGATGCAACAGATTAATCATCTAATGCAATAGATTAACTATCTGATGCAACTGATTAACCATATATTGCAAAAGAATAAGCATCGGATAAAAAATCTGATGCAACTAATTAACCATCTGATGCAATGGAAAATCTATCAGATTAATGATTTGATGCAATAGATGAACCTCCTATTGGATAAAATCCTATCAACTCTTCCAACAGGAAATGTCCAAGATTTGATTTTTCCAACTGATCATTTATCTGCCGCGATAGACGACCCTATGTTAGAAGAAATCTAAACAATATTGACCGTTGATAACAGTTCCAATAGATTACTCATGTGTTGCAACAGATGTGTGACCTGTTGCACAGACCATTCATCTTTCTCAACAGATGAGTGATATGTTTTATATTGTCACAACAGATTACAAAACATATCACTCAGTCGTTGCTGTAGGTTAGTTAATTGTTCTGATAGATCACTCATATATTGCAACAAATATATGATTTATTGCACAGACCAATCATCTTTCTCAACAGATGAGTGATATATTTTGTATTATGGCAACAGATTACTCAGCCGTTGCTATAGGTTATTTAACTGTTCCAACAGATCACTCATATATTGTAATAAATGATGTTGCAATAGATGTGTGGTCTTCTGCATAGACCATTCATTTTTCTTGATAGATAAGTGATTTGTTTGGTATTGTCATAATAGATTACTCATCTGTTGCAATGGGTTAATTAACTATTCTAACGGATCACTCATATGTCGCAATAATATGTGATCTGTTGCATATACCATTCATCTGTCTTAAAAGATGAGTGATATATTTTGTATTATTACAACAGATTACTCATCCGCTGTAATAGATTGGTTATATGCTGCAACAGATATACTACCTGGTGCAACAGATCGGTGATCTGTTGCGATTATTATTTTACTGTTTTGCTTGTTTGATTACTATTATCCTTTTTTAATGATACATTAATCAACTATAACATATTTTTTTATATTTCAGTTAATTTTACATAATATGGTTCCCAAAAGAACAGAAACTGAATCAAGTCCAAGTAAAGAAATAAGTGAAGCAGCTAGGCTACATCCACCACTCTATAAGCTTATTTTACAAGCGTTATCTCAATCAGGAGTAGAATATGATGAACACGGGGAGGAGAAATATTTCAAAAGAGATGATGCAAATTCTAATAGCCCTTCCATCGAAGAGTTGGTCAAAGCCTTCAGCATTGATTGTTATCCTGTGAGAATACAGTGCGATGGTGCCACGAATTTAACGGGTGATTTCATGGTTAATTCAGCCATGGAAAAATCTTTCGACGCCTTCAGAAAAATACTTCGAGAACAAAAATTGGATACTTATTTTAGGGACAGCTGCTTTGGGAAATATCTTGATTTACCGGAGTACAACAATGCTCGTTTCCAAATGAAAATGATATATGAACTTCTCAAGCGTAGGTTTATGTATGAAAACAAAGATAAGATGGATGAGGTGTGGATAAATTACTGTGGCATGCCTATTTGTTTTGGTTGGAAGGAGTTTGTCATAGTTACTAGACTAAAATGCTATCCTCCTTCTTAAGTTATACCTATTCTAACCTAAAAAGAAGTACCCCGCACATCTAAAAAAGGCAAAGAAAAGTCGTATGATCGTGATGACCTAGTATCCATTGTTGGTCCAAGCTTCAAAAATAAAAATTTTATAGAAGTGTTGAAAGGTAAAGGACTTTCAAAGAAGCACAAGCAGTCATTGTGCTTGATTTGGTTTGTACATAATATTCTTTGGGCGAGAGACGTTAACAACAACATAAGCCTCGATTTAATGAACCTCTTCGAGGATCTTGAGGCATTTAACAGCTATTCTTGGGGTTATGAAAGCTTCAAAATGACTATCAATTATTTGTTGACTCCGTTAGCACCAAAGACAGTCAACTTATATGGCTTCCCATGGGCTTTCATGGAAAATATTTCTTTCTTTTATTATGATATCATTCATTTTTTTTACTCAATAATAGTTTTGATTTATTGGTGTTATTTTATAGGCTTGGGCATTTGAAGTCATTCCTTATTTGAGACAACAAGTGAACTACCAGGAAGGAGTTTCTTGTTCAAGAATCTTGAGATGGTTGTTGGCCAAAACTGATAAAAATGTAAAATTTCTTGATTTTTTCAACCCCCCGAAGGATGCAGTAAGTATAATTATAATTAATTTTTTCTTTTAATTAATGATTTTTTTTGAATAATCTAATCATCATTCTAATATATGTAATAATTTATGTTAGATTGTACATCTGTCACTAGTTCCGACCAATCGAGAGTTGAAGATGCCATTTTTTCTTACTTTATGGTCTGTGCAAACTTTATCGAACCCTAAGGTTATCAACAGGATAAAAATAGAATTATTTGGAGCTATTGGTGGTGGTAGTGGTGCTACTGTTGGTGCTAATGATCTTTACTTATAGTATTTAAAGCAAACCATTATGAGTATAATCATACTAATTATACAAATTTTGCCTCTCCCAGCGAATGTTCTGCATGTAAATGTCAAGACTACAGGGCAAAATATGATGTAGTAATTAATTATTAATATATTAACTACTTCTGTAAAGGAATTGACATCTAAGAGGGGTCTCATTCCATCAAAGAGTATTTTATTTTCATTCGCTCCATTAGATATTAGGGCTAAGAGGAGAAGAAAAGTGATTTCCAAGGCATTATCAAGAATCCAAAAAGGCAAAATTACAACTGCTCTGTCTGTGTGTTGCACAAAGCAATGTGCAATGTTCAAAGAAGAGGAGCACGAGCTGAAAAAGGTGAATATATATGTCTTCCAAATAACAAAATAAATAAACACATATCTGTTTTAATAGATGACACATCTGCTGAAAATTATCAAACAGATATATACATCTGTTGTAACAGTTGACTAACTTGTTACACCAGATAAAGTATTTATTGCGACATATGTCTCGTTTATTTTATCAAATCAAACAGCTCTTCATATCACTTTTATTTGTACCAACAAATGACCTATCTGCTGCAACAGATGATTCATATGTTCCAACGGATGGTTCATCCATTAGAAATTATCATACAGGTCTTTCTCATATAGAAATCTGTCCTAACAGTTGATTCATTATTGCAACAAAAATATAATCTCTTTGGGTTAATTTAAAACAGGAGGAAGACCTATTTGATTTGCTAGAACAGATGAGTTATCCTTTTACATTTTGTTGTATCTTCATGATTAACATTGACCAATTCTAGCTTTCCAGGTGGATGTAGAAGCTACTGCTGAACAGCATTGATAATATGCTACTCTTTTTATCAAAATACGTAGAACAAAAGTACAGAAACCATACGTAAGCGACAATAGATCCACGATGAGCAAACCCGAATTCCATAGCACCGGATGAAGAACAACTTGTCCATATTGAGTAGATCTATATAGCTTGAGTCTGTCAAAGTAATCCTTGGCATCATACTTAAATTATTGTTGATGTATTTGTTGAGATCTGTACCCATAATAATTTTTTTACATTTCATTTATTCGTAGACTTATTTCAGCTAATTTCTGAAGGCTTTGATTTATTTTATTTTGTCTATGAATTTTATTTTTTTCTTAGATTTGAACTTATTAGTTGAAAAGGAATACTAGATTCAAATATCGTAACAGATATTGTATCTGTTGCAATAGACAACACATCTATTAGAAAAAATTGAACAGATTTAGACATATGTTGCAACAGGTAGGTAATCTATTAGAATTTATCAAACAGGTCTTACCACTATTAAAACAGATGGCCTTAGATAGAAACATCGAGATAATACAACAGATGACCAACCTATTGCAACAGATAAACTATATGTCAGAACAGGTAGAATAACTGTTACAACAGATGGAGAAT
Organism: Capsicum annuum; assembly: GCF_002878395.1. Lineage (NCBI taxonomy): Eukaryota > Viridiplantae > Streptophyta > Magnoliopsida > Solanales > Solanaceae > Capsicum > Capsicum annuum. Next base: position 54,333,821 of record NC_061116.1, on the reverse strand, counting down.
CTACTCCATTATAAAAATTCAACTTTCGGTGGACATAAAAAATTATCACTACATGTAAAAAAGTTAAAATGAATTGAAATAAAAAAGGCAGAACCCATCGATGGTGTTCAGTTCAAACACCTAAAATAAAATAGGTATCAAGTAGACAGTGTTCATTTTAAACTGTAAAATAAAATAGGCACCAAATGTGTCAGTTTGGCAGTTTTTGCTTACTTGCTGTCATTTGGCCCCCAATGGTTATTCCCCCCCCCCCCCCCATTTCTTATATATTCATCTTCCTCCTAAAATTTAACCCTAAATTCTCAAATCTTCTTCTTCATCATTATCTTCTTTTATCTATCCAAATTCTTCAAATTATTTGCATTTGGTCTTTCTTTTCTTCATCTTTTTTTTTTTATTTTTTCCAACTGAGCTTGACAATGTCAAGCGCATCTTTCACAATTTTTTTTGATAAAGATTTTTTATATTGTAAGTGCGATCATGAAACTCTGTTAAAGACTTCTTGGACTCAACAAAATTCAGATCGTAGATTTTTTACTTGTAAGATTTTAAAGGTAATATTTTTTTATTTAATTAGTTGATTAATTATTGACTTGTAATTATTTTGTAATTGTGTTCTTATTTTTATAGAAATTAGATAGATGTGATTACTTTGATTGGTATGAAGAACGACACCCTTCACAAGCAAATCGTGTAATCTGGGGTTTGTTGAACAAAGTCAACGCTTTTGAAGAGAAACAAACTCGAGCAAGAAGATACTACATTATTGTTGTTATTGCTATTGGTATGGTGTTGTTGGGCACATGGATATTCAAACCTAATTGCTGAAATTTTCATGTTGGTGTGTGTATTTGCTACTGGTTTGGTGTTGTGGAGCACATGGATATTCAAGCGTAACTGTTGAAAAATATCAAAAAGATTTAGGCATATGTTGTAAAATTTAGGTCATCTGTTGGAAATTATCAAACAGGTCTTTCCACTATTGCAAAAGATTAGACTTAGATTACATAGAAATAACATCGGCATAATGCAATAGATGACCAACCTATTGCAACAGATAAACTATCTAGCAGAATAGATTCAATATATTTTACAACAGATTTACTATCTATTGCATTATAAAAATCAACTTTCATCAAAAAAAATTATTGCCACTACATGTACATGTAATAAAGTGAAGGGTGACTTGAAATTAAAAATTGTTATTTCATAGGCTCTTCTATATACATAGGCTCCAAGCGCCCAGTTAGTACCCCATAAGCCCAAACCTCTTGCAGGTTTACCACAGTATTGTCACACAGAAAAGTCATTGGCTTGGTTATTTCTGTGCTGATCAACAAAAATTTTATGTGTGCAAGAGTGTGCGAGCCGCTCGCGTAACCATCTTTTTTTGGAAGGATCATTCCCTTATTTTGACCTTTAAAATCCCATTATTTCCTCATCAATACTTCTTTTGGCAAATGATTCATCAGTTTACTCTACCTCAACAAGATAGGCAACAGCTCCATCAGTGGCTCTACGAGGAGAAAAATATCAAAATCATCAATGAGAGGTTCGTTGCAGACATAAACGTTAATATTTTCCTTCTCGAGTAGTATCTCAACAGCCCTATAATGCATGTCATTCACGCTAATGACTGCAAGAATCCTCTTTGCCTCGGTCCAGCTCTTGCCGTGTGGATTTGGCCTCTTCCCTCTAATATATTTTATCTTTTCTTCTTTATCCAAGTCCAACGTAGAAACTATGAAATCAAGTCCCACGCCAAGGGCTGACGCTTCCCCATTGAGTTGATCATAGCTATCCTATCGGTAGCGTCATAAGCTTCCCGATACGTTAATTGCCTTTTTCTAATCAAGGAGAGAATTTTGTCAACATGTTGTGATATAAGAAATCAATTTTTAAATAGGCTAGTAATTGTAAAGATGCAACGGATGGTTCATGTGTTGCATAGGGTTCTATAAATCAATAATTCAATGCAACTTATGCAACAGATGGACAATAAGTTGTAATAGAACCACTACCAATTGCACCAGTATACCCTGCTGTTGCAACAGATTTCATATCTGTTGCGTAGATTCTTCTTCATGGGGTAGATTAGAAGGCTAGGTTAGGAAAAGTAAACTTGCCTTATCCTCATACGGCATATGCATATCAGTCATAGTCTGGAAGTCTTGGGGGGGAGGGAGGCCTGGGGTAATCTGGTGCGCCTGGGTTGTCATTCTTGGCTTGTCGCAGATCCCTCTTCTCTTCGGTGCTAATTTCTGCGTATATGTCCACCATCTTAACTGGCCCCTAAACTTTAACAGCTTTTGGAGAGAGAGGAATTGCAATTCTTTTTATTTTCAATCGGAGAGTACGTTTCTAATTATTATTTTCTTTTTCCTAACCAACATTGTAGGAGTGTATGGCTCCTTCACCTTCTTGGATGGTATGACACACCTCTTGGATTTAAATTCCTCAACAGCTTTAGAGATAGCCTTTAATTTTTCAAAGAGTTTATCCTGGTTGTCCTTGCACTTTTCACATTTGCAACGAGAACACGGGGGTGAAGAGGGGTGAGAGGGACCTGTGAAAGGGTGAAAGGGGGTTTTTCCAATATATTTATTTTTTCTTGAGCATCAACATGGTCATCATCACAAGTGTTAGCAGCACAACATGCCTGCCACTAATACCAACAACTCCACCAGAAGAAGCCCCCGAATCTGCCTTAGTAGGTTGGTCATAAAGAGCCTCAACATTAGGCTGACCTTGCCTAACTGCTCTTCTTATGGCTGTTGCTCCAGCCAATTTCTTCTTTATTAACTCCACCATTGGGTCTGCTATAGTATCAACATGACCTAGAGTAATATAAGAAGTCATCATCGACTCCTCCTCACTAGGCACGATCCATGGATGCACAACCTATAAAAAAGAAAAAAATAGATACATTTAAATTATATAATATAATAATTTTCACAGTTGGGTTATATTTTAAAAAAAAGACCCATCGGTTGCATAGTTTGCAGCATATGGTTAAAATTTATTTGAGTCGGGTTCAAAGAAACAGAGCAACACATAGATAATCTGATGCAAAATATCAATCATCTGTCATGATAGATTACCAATCTGTTGCAACAGTTGCACAAGACGAGTAATTTGTTATGCAACAGATGATCTGTATGTCGTAACAGATTAATAATATATTACATCAGATTACACATCTGTTGCATAATTTGCAGTAGATGGTTAATCTGTTAGGAGTTGGGGTCAGATAACTAAAACAACAGATGGGTAATCTGATACAAGATATCAATCATCTGTCGCAATATATTATCCATATATTACACTGATTGGCAAAGGACGGGTAACCTGTCGCATTAGATGTCCCATCTGATGCATCAGATATAACATCTGTTGCACCAGATATAACATCTGTTCAATATCTTTCATTGAGTAAAATTATTTTACTTGAAGAAGACGTACTGCATCATCCGGAGAGGTTAAAGAGATCAGCCTCCTTAATATTGGTGTTGCTCTTTGCAGCCAACCACCTAAACATCCTAGGATAAGAAACCTCATCCCGATAATCCATTACCTGCTTTTGGAGGGGAGGAATGGCTTCAAATGCCCAAGCCTAAAAAATATAAACAGGAAGCAAGCAAAAAAAGACATAATAACTATATTCAATATAAATTAATGGATGAGTAAAATTAGTGATTAATTTTACCATGAAAGCCCAAGGAAAACCATATAATGTAGTCGTCCCTGAGGATAACTTTGTCAGTAAATATTAGTCAGTCAAGTAGAAGTTGGCATATCCCTAGAGATATTGTTGAATTTATCAAAATCCTCAGCACGCTCTAACAAATCACCTTCTATGACCTTGTTAACTTATCTTGCCAATATAATCGAATGGGCAAACCAAACTAAGCACAATTTCACCCTGTACTGCTCTGGTGTGGTTTTACCTCGAGATCTGTCAACAAATCCGATGCTTTGTAGCCACATCGAGCAATGTCAAACAACCCATCTATTTTTTCCTTGCGTTTTCTTACCTTGAATCTTTTGCGGGGTAGTGGTTCTTCTGGACAATGGCATCTCAAGCCCATCACTATGGCAAATTCTTGCAAGCCAAAACAAACAGGCATGCCACAGTAGTTGATCCAGATTTCATCCATCTTCTTTTTGCCCCCCTTCTTCGATTCTTTATTATCCCCCACGTACGTGATTCTGTGCTTGAGAAGACCATATATCATCGTCATAGGGAAACAAAAAAGGGAAGGGGGTCCTCAAGCAGCTCAAGAAAGCATCCAAAGAAACTCTTCTTAAAAAGTTCATCTATGTTTTCATTCTTCATAATTTTCCTAAAATGTTCAAAAAAATTCCCCATCTAACATTTAAGTACAATTTGACCAGTTAGTTCTGCTTTTGGGTCATTTATCGGCATCGTAACTTAAAATCTGTCAATACTAAAAGTTTTGACAGGATCATGCTGGGATGTCGATATTAATTCACGCCCCATTAGTGATCCATTATCATCATGTTGATGATCATCTTCTTTCTCTTTCTCACTCTCTAATTCTTTCTCTTTCTCACTTTTATTTTCTTCATCAACATCTACAAACTCTTGTCCACCTCCCTCAATGTTGTTTTCATATCTCTCCTCAGCTTCACTTTTCCCTGACTGAGATTGTTTGGAAAGCTCCTCTGAATTCCTCTGTACTGTAGCCTTTCTTTTTGGGTGGCCAGACGTTGATCCAATTTCACTTTCTTTTCTTTTGGAAGACATGTTTTACCTACAAACAATAGAAAAATAAAAATTACATTACTATTGATGTATGCATAAATTTTAAAAAATACATTACAAACACTACGAATACCGACACACCAACAGCCACCACCACAAATACCACCAACCAATGCCACAAACACCACGAATATCGACACCACCGACAGCCACCACAAACACCACCAACCAATGCCACCACCAGTGCTACCACGCGACCATAAATACCACCACAAACACCATCCAATAATACCACGATATTCAACGAAACACTAAGACAGAAACTAGGGTTTTCTCGAGTTCTTCCTACAATTTAACCATCAAAACTTAAAATTGTAAACCCATTCTCGAAGATAATACAACTAAAAGTTTTATTTTTCATCATTAACTTAAAATCCCTTATTTTAAAAAAAATAACAAATATAGAACACTTCTCGAACTCTGTTGCCTATGAAAACAAAGAAAATAATTGATACAAGAAAAAATAAAATCAAAAATAACACCTATGTGGTCGAAAATGAGAAGAAAAACGATTTGTTGTGAAGGATTGAGCAAATTTGTTGAGTAGTTGTAGTCTGTACTGTATTATTGAGCGAGAATGCGAGAGAAAGAGCGATAACTCGAGATTTGAAATGCTGAAATGTTTTGTATGGGTTGATTTGTATTTTGGAAAAGAACGACAAGTTTTGAAAATATTAATTTGGTCCGAATTGATCTTAATTATTTTTAAAATTATAAAAGATATGCGTAATTTTTAACTCTCTCATCATGCAATTGCCAAAAGGGTACTATTAGTCTAACATATGAACTCAATTAAAATTGCATAAAAACAATTGAAGTTGTAGTTGATCGAAAACTCTAGTTGACCCTATGAACACACCCCTGGTCCTAGATTAATCAATTTAGGTATTATTTGTCTAGCATATGAACTCAATTGAAATTATATAAAAATAAATGTTCAACATATTGCATCAGATTTTGCATCTATTATAAATTATAATCTGTTGTAAATTATCAAACAGATTAAGTCATCTGTTGCGACAGATTACCCATCTGTTGTAAATTATCAAATGGATTATCATAAGTCGCAACAGATTACCTATATGTTGTAAATTATCAAATAGGCACTGCCATCTGCTGTAGCTGACCCTATGAGAACTCACCCCTAGTCCTAGATTAATTAATAGTTGACCATATGATAACTCGCCCCTAGTCCTAGATTATTCAATTAAGGTATTAGTACCCTGTCCTAGGTTAATCAATTAAGGTATTAGTCTAACATATGAGGTAGTAAGAATCGGTTTGGCTCAGAGTGATCGATCGACGACTCTGGTCGGGAGGAACGCAATACCGTCTCATAATGCAATTGCCAAAAGACTCAATTGAAGTTGTAGTTGACCATATGAGAACTCACCCCTAGTCATAGATTATTCAATTAAGGTATTAGTATAACATATGAGATAGTAAGAATCGATTTAGCTCAGAGTGATCGATCGATGACTCTGGTCAGAAGAAACCAATACCATCTCATCATGCAAGTGTCAAAAAACTAAATTGAAGTTGTAATTGACCCTATGAGAACTTCTATTCAATTAAGGTATTAGTCTAACATATGAACTCAATTGAAATTATATATAAATAAATATTCAACCTGTTGCAATAGATGACTTTTCTGTTGGATTAAATCAAATAGATTAGGTAATCCGTTACAACATATTACACATTTGTTGTAAACTATCAAACAGATTATGTCGTTTGTTACAATATATCATGAATATATTGTAAACTATCAAAAAGATTAAGTAATCTGTTGCGACAGATTACTCATCTGTTGTAAACTATCAAATGGATTAAGTCATATATCGTAATAGATTACCCATCTGTTGTAAATTATCAAATAGGCGTTGTCATCTATTGTAGTTGACATTATTAGAACTCATCCTTAGTCCTAGATTAATCAATTAAAGTATTAGTTGAACATATGAGGTATTCTTTTTTCCTCTCTTTTCTCTCCTCTTTTGGATGAGGATCCTTTCGGATATCAATCAATCAATATCTTTTCTCGACTGAACTAGATGTTCAGATCGCTTTACTTTTTTGACATTGCTGGTACGGTTGACTATTGCTCTTTCCATCTCGTCTTCTTCTTTGTATGTCATTTAAATTAGATATTTACATCAGTTGCTATTAATGATTTACCCATTACCAATTTCCTATTTATTGAGAAAATTGAAGAAAAGGTGACTTTTAAGTCTAGAATGAATGAACCATTATTTTTATTAAAATATGTGAAAAAAGTCATCTGTTGGGAGAACTTAAAAAGCCTTGTTTTCAGTATAGTTTTTTTTTATGTCTTTTGTTTGGTACTTTGGTGGTGCTATTGTTGGAGGGGTAGTCGTGTTGGAACATGTGACGTTTGTGTTGTGGATAGTGTTGGAACATATGGTGTTGTTTCTTTATTATTGATGTTGTTGTTGGTAGTGTTGCAATAATTTCCTCAACTGTTGCAACTGATGAATCAGTTGTTGGAACAGACGGAGCAACTATTCGAAGAAATCAAACCAGTAGCAAGGCTGGTTTGATTTATTCCAATAGATGACTCATTTGTTGCAATATGTCATCCATCTGTTACAAAGATGCCTCATCAGTTGAACAGATAGGTAATTTATTACATCATATTGGTCATCTATTGATTCACTCAATTTCGTGTTACCCTTTTGTAATGTTCTTTTTGTTTTCTTTTTGTTCTTTTCTTGTTTGACATCAAGTGTATTTCTCTTGTTTGCAGACAAAAGAAAGTGAAACTGGATCCACTTTTGCCCGGCCAGCATTAAAGGCTGGAGTAAAGATGGGTTTGAAGAAATAAGCTGCTTACAGATGGAACCACTTCATATGTGGGAGGTATGTATTACTGATCAACCTATCATGAAAACACACATCCAGTACAATGATTTTGTGAATGTTTGTTTTTTACCTATTAGCCGTTAATCCTTCAAACAAGATATGGTATTTTATAGTTAAGATTGTTAGGTTCGAACTGGTAAAGCTGAGGGACCAAGACGGTAGTATTGATACCCCGTTATAATTTAATGATGGTTTACGCTCATGTTTTTATGTCAAATTTGGGGGAAGAGTTCAAGTTTTTTGCGGCAGTGTAAATATCTAATAGTGATTGGACCGGTTTTAATGGCTCAATGGACTTGTTGAAAAGCCTCCAAATCCTCGCACTGCAACAAACAACGATGGAACTAATAGAAATTCCCCTGGTCCAAATTTATATAGATGGGTTGTTGAAGGAGACTATTATACAGTAGAAGGTGTTCGGGAGAAAACCTGTGCGGGAAGAGGGAGGTTGAGAAGGCCATATATCATCTCAGTCCTTATTTAAGAGGAAACACAGGGTAGGAAGGAAAATGTAGCGAAATTGGCTGATGAAATTGACATGAAAAATAGAAAAAGTGGATGAGCTACGAATGTAAAAGTGTATCCAAAAATGAAAATTCATCAGTCGTTGAAGAAAAAGAAGAATGGTCAAGAGGACTTGAGCAGGTCACTTTGCTAGAGACTGCAACTAGCGAGCGCGGCCTCAAAGAAGACCCATAAAATACAGGACCAAAACTCTAAGGAAGCAGCTTCGCGAGCACGAAAGGTGGTAAGATTGTCGGTCTGAATTGAAACCTGAACCAACTACTTCTGCATTAAAAATATAGGATTAAGCCAAGGTGGCAATTTCTCAAGTTAAACTTGCATCTCATGCCTCCTGTTTATGGCTCTGGTCAGGTCAAAGGCAGTGGAAACAACAAGGCATGGGATTTTGGCCCAACTTCGAACCTTTTTATTTCTACTGCTATTGACCTGATCATAGCCATAAACATAAGGCATGGCATGCAAAGTAGACTTCAAAAATTAATACCTTGGCTTTCCATATTTTTAATTCAGGAGTTGTTGGTTCAGGTTTTAATTCTGATCGACAATTTTACCACCTTCCGTGCTAGCGAAGCTTCTTCTTTAGGGTTCTGGTCCTACACTTTATGAAAGTCTTCATTGAGGCCACGCTCGCTAGTTGTATTCTCGAGCAAAGTGTCCAACTCCAGTCCAGTTGACCATTATTCTTTTTTTCATCAACTAACGGATTTTATATTTAGATACACTTCCACATTTGAAACTCATCCAATTTTTTCATTTCTCGTGCCAATTTCATTGGCCAATTGCGCTACACTTTCCTTCCTACCCTGTGTTTCCTCTTAAACAAGGTCTGAGATGATATATGGCCTTCTCCACCTCCCCCTTCATGCACAGGTATTCTCCCAAGCACTTTTTGTTGTATAAAAGTCTCCTCCAGCAATCCATCCATATAAATTTAGACTAGGGGAATTTCTATTGGTTCCATCATTGTTTGCTGCATTGCGAAGCTTTGGAGGCCTATCAAGAAGTCCATTGCGCCATTAAAATTGGTCCAATCACTATTAGATATTTACACTGCCGCTAAAAACTTGAACCCTTCCCTAAACTTGACATAAAAACATGAGTATAAATTATCATTAAATTGTAATGGGGTATCGATACCACCATCTTGGAACCCTTCGGCTTTATCAGTTTGTACCTATCAAACTAAACTGTACAATGCAGGATCTTGTTTGAAGGATCAGTGTCTAATCGGTAAAAAATTACATTCACAAAATTATTGCACTTTATGTGTGTCTGTCACGTAGCCTGATCAATAATATACATAACTCCCACACATGAAAATGGGATCCATTGCACGCACGTTATTCTTCCTACCCCATCAGGATATGTCAGACAGTGTTGTTTATTCATCTGCATGCATGTTATGACTATTAAAAAAGAGGTGTGAAGAGTCGTGACTTTTTATCTTAACACATTCAAAATAGCTAATGAACTGAATACTCTATATGTTGAAACTGATGAATCAGCTGTTAGAAGAAATCAAAACATCTTCTCCAACATATGGTTCATTTGTCGCAATAGATAATACATATGTTGCATCAGATGTCTCATCTGTTGCACATACAAACCATCTGTTGCAACAAATGATAAATCTGTTTTGATAGACCATCTGTTGCACATTCAATCCATCTGTTGTGACAGATGGACGATCTGTTGCAACAGCTCAATAATAACAGTTGTTATCAAGTCTCAAATTATTTTGAAAAGGTGAGAAGTATTAATGTAAAAGAAAAAGTTGCAAATTTTCATAGAAAACAAAATGCCACTATTTTGAATGTAATTAATACAATAGAGCTGAACAGTAGTGCCTTTTAGCCTGACACGTCCAGATTCATTCCTCTATAAATAGGTCTCTCCTTAATATTCATTCTACTCAACTTTATTTATTTCTTACATTTTTTATTTTCATGTGACATCTTCAACCACTTCTCTTCAATGAGCATATTCCTTTCTCATTAAGGTAAGTTTTTTTCTAGTGTAAATTTACCAGTTGGTCGTATACGTTATATTATATTTTGGACTTTTTTCTTTACATTTGTCAATTCATGCGTGTTCTAGATATGGTTGATCCTGTTTTGGATATTGTCATTCTACGCGACACAATATGGGAACTTTAGAGGCAGGTTAATGACCTGTAGAGGGAGTTAGTCATTGTGAGAGCGACGATGTTCAGAGAGATGCAGAGGCTGATGAGAGCCCTGCTGCTGCGAGTTGATTGGTCGGTTGTCATTAATGATGATGATAATGATAATAATAGTTAGAATGTATTTTTTCTTTTAGCACATGTATTTTAATTTTTCTATATTGTATCTATACCTAAAGTATTTTATTTTTCGTTTAATGAAAAATTTACTTTTAGTCGACTTTGGCATTTTAATTCTTATTCAATTTTCATTCTGTCTATTTCTTCTAATCTAAACATACATACATGTTAACATATCGACGGTTGGAGGCAAGGAGCAATGTTGAATCTAGTAGCACTAGCAATTTTGGATTTTGAGTTCTTTCAATAGATGGACCGTGTATTGGAATAGATTGGTCATCTGTTGGGTTTCTGTCAACAGATTATCCATCTATTTTGACAGATTTGTTATCTGTTGGAGGAAAATATTCTAATTTGTAAAACTGTTGAGAATAATTGTGGTCTGTTGTATTAGTTAGTTCATATTTTGCCTCTTTTTATTGATGCACAAGTTATTAAAAAAGATATTTTATATATAATAAATGATAACATTAGGTTCACAACAATGAGTTAAATATATAAAAGTCCACAACAACACAAGTTTCTGCAATTACAACGATCATGGTGGATTACGAATCGGGCATGTAGTTCTTTTGTGGCCAGTGCACTTACATATGGAGCACTTGTTTCTTCTTGATGAAAATGATTCTCCAACTCCACGCCTCCTTTTATATGGCTTTCTTCCTAGTTTGATAGTGCTTGGATCAATATATGGAGGAGGTATTAATCTCCCCATAAGCTCTGCAGGAACAATCCAAGATTCTTCGGGAGGCATCGGAGTAATATGCCTACTATATGTCATTTTATATTTTTCCCTCGAATAATATTGAGAGGAATGCTCGTAAACTTCAGGTCCATATTTATGGCCGTATTGAGCTCGAAGCACTGCCATAGCATGTGGACAAGGTATTTTGTCCAAGTTAAAAACTCTACACGTACAAGATCTTGTTTGAAGATCGATTATGGAAGCATCACCATGACCGGTGATACTAAATTTGTAATCTGCTATTTTATGAGAGAATAACCTATCCCCCAAACTGACATTCGTTGATATTTTTTTTTGATTTTGAGAACAAATCGAGTTCTTTTTTCTGAGCACTTGGACTGCACATGCCTTTCGTTAAAAAATTTGCTATACTTCTTGCTTATTTTTTCAAACATAGCCTTGATGGGAAATTCTCTATTATCGTCAAACAATGAACTCACCGATTCAGCTATGTTTGATGTCATAATATTGTACCTATAGAAAAGAATCATTTAGTATAATATCATACTAAATTTGTAAATCAAACAAGACATTAAATTCATAAGAATATACCTATCTGCTGGACAAAATGCTCGGCTCCATCTCTCAAAATCAACACGTGCGAGAAATTCTGCTACCTTGGGATTCACATCCGCTATTTGATTGAAATTGTCTAAAAACTCCTCTCTACTATATGTTTTAGCTGCTCTATAAAACAGGATGACGACCCTTTCGTTGTGATACTTGTTTCGAATGTTCTCTCCAAGATGCCTGATGCAACAACCAAAGTAAGCTGAAGTGAAGAAAAGTGAACCCATCTTTGGAATACTTGGATGCCTATCCGATACAAAACATAACTCTTCGGTATCTTCGATGTAGCTTCGTAGTTGTTCAAAAAATAATCCATAAGAGGCATCATATTCCTTATCCGCTACACAAAAAGAAACAGTAAAGATGTGATTCTCTGCATCTTACGCCACTGCCACTAGCGAACTCTATTATACCTGCTCCTCAAGAAGGTACCATTGATGGCTGTGCCTTTTCTCAAATGTCGAAAACCTTGAATCCAAGCACCATACGATACAAAAAAGTACTTGAACCTTCCATTTTCATCCAGATACAATGTCGTCTTACTTCTGAGATTTGTGGACTCAATCATGTAATGGTAAGCATCTAGGACTGCATATCTATACTCGAGTGTCCCCCTAACCAGGTCCTTGGCAATCCCCATCGTCGTAAGGAGTTGATTGGCCATAACCCTTGTTGAAGGGCCTTTGCCATCGGGAAAACTACTTCTGAAATATTCACCGAGGACCTTTGCTGTGGTGTGAGAATTTTGGACCGAGATATTCTTCAAACCATATGTGTGATGCTTTTCATGTTTATGAATGATGAATCTTTCAGAACTTGAGTACTTCACCGCTCTCAACCACCACTTGAGGTTCAAATTAGCACATTTGAAGCAAAAGACACTACTTGAATTAATCACCTTCTTTATTCTAAAATCTTTTTTCAAGAAAGAAAGAAATAAAGTGTTAGATAGTTCATTCTTGTCCTTGAATGACATTCCAATAAAAAAGTCGGTTCTGTCGTCTTGAAGATGTTTAGACTGTGTCGATTGAGAAAAACTGCACATCATATTGGTCACATCAACGGGCGTTGGTGTTTGGCCATCATCTGTCCAACCTATCGTCAAAGAAGCCTTCTTGTTCTTCTACTTCTACATTCTGGTTCTCATTCTCTCTCATCTTTTCAATCATGTACACCCTTAACACCGGCCTGATTGAATCACTTAGATAAGCACGCAACCGAACTTGATCGATTATCTTGAAAAATAGTACCCTCTAATTTTCAAAGGAGTTGTGCATGTAGCTGATGGCGAGTTCTTTCAATTAACAATTCAGTCCACAAAAGCTGATGATTAAGTTCACAAAATCATCATACGAAATATCACTTTGGACTATCATAGCTATTGTCTCTAGCATTCCACCCTCTTTCCAATGCCATACATATCGATTGCTCTTCTCGATCCATTGACCATGACAATCCACCCCTATTGTTATTGATCCCTCCATTAGTGGTACCTAAATAAAGTCATTTGTTAAAAAAAGTTAATAGTGATTTCATAGTGCTGTGAATGAATCCTAAAAGATGTGTAATCTGTTGCAACGGGTAAGTGATCAGTTGCAATAGACTACTTAACTATTGGGATTCATGTTAAGCTCCTGAATATCTATTGCAACAGATAAAATGCCTGTTGGGATTGATGTTACAGTACTAAATCACCTTTGAAGCTGATTCCAACAGATGAGTGACACGTTGCAATAAATAATTAACCTGTTGCAACAGATAACTTACCTGTTGCAATAGGTTAATAATCTGTTGTAATAGATATTTACCCTGTTGCAACAGACAACACTTTTATTAAAATCATGTTCAGATTCTGTTGCAACAGGTTACTAATCTGTTGAAATAGATATTTATCATGTCGCACCAGATAACTAATCTATTTCAACATATGTATCAAATATTACAACAGATGACCCATCTGTTTAAACATGAATCCAAGATATCAGTCTTCCGTTGAAACAGCTGTCTCATCTGCCGCAACAGATGATTTATCCGTTTAAACAGATGGATCTTATGTTGGATTCATGATTGGGTTCTATCCATTATTGGAAAAACAAAAACACAATAGCAGTTACCCAGATGAAAAATTCAACTAAAAATTATAATTTGACTTACCAAGGTCTCCTATGAAGTAATATCAAAGTGGAAAGTAATGTTCGAAATAAAATTTGACCTAAGAAATTGGTCAAATAGCAACAGTAGTGGTAACAACAACAACAAATGGTCAACAAGAAGAAGATAAAGTTGATAATGAAGCAGAAGATGATGATAATGAAGAAGAAGATGATGAATAAAGCAGCAGTAATAATGAACAATAAAAATCGCTAAGAGAGAGAAAACAACAATGGGTGAGAAGAGAGAGAAAGGCGCATTTTTCCCTCTATTTTCTGTTATATAGGTAAACATTTGGATCAAAGTATAAATTTAAAAACTTGTGGGCTATTTTCAAACTTTTTCAACTTTCTTAATCCATAATAAAGTAATTGTCACCTTCACTCAATAATTAAGACTTGTGTCACCTACACCTCATTTTAAAACTCTTTTGTCACCAATAGCCCAAAGTCCCAAGTATGTCATGTATTTAAAATGATATCAAAATAGGCTAAACTTACATTTTTTGTGAGTTTTATGCTTTTCTCTTAACGGAAGTTTGGCAATGGAGTTAACTTTTAAAAAAAGTGTAAAACTCACAAAAAATGTGAGTGTTCCTTTTTAATTTTACAAAACTCATATAATATGTGAGTTATATATTTATTTTTATAAAACTCACATATTATGTAAGTTATCTATTGAATTTAAAAATCATCCCTTCCCTTTCACGGTCCCCTCCCTCAATTCACCTTTATCCGCGATTTACCTAAAAAATAACAAAATTCTACAAATTTCCACTTTGATTCTCCACATTTGGTCCCCTCTCCCCCACACCACCACCACAAATTTTAGTAGATTCTTAATCATTGGTACTACGTTGTTGTTGTTCGGTAATTGAAATCGAGAAATTGTTACTATTCAAATTGAGGTAATTTTCTGATTTTTATTTTTTAAATGTTGGTTGAAATCGTTTCTTTGGATTGTTAGTTCAAAATGTCTAACTAATGATGAATAAGTTGTCTAACTAATGGTATAACTAATCGTTTGTTTAAATTCTTGTCCATTCAACTTTCTAACTAATGTTTCTCCAAACGATTAGTTAAGATGCTCAATGTTAGTTAGACATGTTAAGTTTCTATTTCTACTTAGACAGTTTAATGTCAAATTAATGTTTAACTAATAGCTTGTTTGGATTCTTGTTCATTCAACATTTCTAGGTGAACATTAGTTAGACATGTTGAACCAATAATCCAAACAAACGATTTCAACCAACATGTCTAACTAAGTTAAACATGTTCAACATTAGCTAGACATGTTTTCCCAACATTAGTTAGACATTTTGAATCAACAATCCAAACAAATGATTTCAACCAACGATTTAAAAAAAAAAAATAGAAAATTATCTTAACTTGAACCATAATAATTTTTTAATTTTTAAGCATCGAACAACAACAACGTAGGACCAATGATTAAGAATATACTAAAATTTGTATTGGAAGGCCAGATATGGAGAACCAGAGTGCGAATTTGTAAAATTTTGTTATTTCTTAAGGTGAATCACGGATAAAGGTGAATTGGGGGAGGGGACCGTCAAAGGAAAAGAGTGACTTTTAAATTCAATAGATAAACTCACATAATATGTGATTTTTACAAAAATTAATATATAACTCATATATTATGCGAGCTTTGTAAAATTAAAAAGAATAACTCACATTTTTTGTGAGCTTTACGCTTTTTCTAGAGGTAAAATGGTTCACTGGACCCCTATACTATGTCGGTTTTGTAAGTTGGACACTTCTACTTACATGTTTGTCATCTGAACTCCTAAATCCACTAAAAAGCAACATTTTGAATCCTTTAACCGTTGACTTTGCCTATGTGGCATTGAAAGGGTTGACTAGGATTCGGCGCATACAGGCACGCGCCGAAGATGCGAGTAGGGGTCAATTTTGATCAATTTTATATTAAAATAATAAAAAAAATTAAAATAATATTAAAATTAAAAAATATTAAAAATAAAAAAAAATAAAAAATAGCCTTTTTTTCCCTCAATGATTTTTAATTTAAAAATAATAAATTTTAAAAATAAAAATAAAAACCCTCCTTCCCCAACCCCATCTCTGTCCAGCCACAACCCCACCCCACCCCTCAGCCTCCCTTCCCCAACCCCCTCTTCCGTCCAGCCACCCCCACCCCACCCCCTCAGCCCCATCCAGCCCCCCTCTCCCATCCTGTCGCCCCCACCCCACCCTTCACCTCGTCTCCCCCGTCCCCCGTCCAGCCATGGCGTCACCATTAACGTCCCCCACCCCTATAACTCTCTTCATCTCTCTTCGTCCCCCTCACTCCCATAGTCATGGCTGCCATAACCATCACCATCACTAAGTAAATATATCTTTCTTCGTCTTCTCTTTCTTCATCATCATATAAGGCAGATTTTTGGGCAATCCCTGAAGAGGGTCTTCGCTTTAGTTTTTTTTTTTTTGTCAAGTCTCTCTATGTGGTTGATATTGTTGTTGTTGTTCATTGTAAAAAAAATAAAAAATTTGTTGTTTTACTTTTCAATTTTTTTATTCACTTTCTCAATTTAAATTTTTTATTTTGTTTAGGATTAATTTTATAACTTTTACAAATTGTTAAATATATTTAAATAAAAATTAAAAATTCATTATGTTTGTTTATGTGAATTTATAGTTAAAACTTTAAATTAATTGGAAAGAAATTTCAATTATTTGGAATAAATTTGATATTTAATTAAATTTATTATGTTTGTGTATTAGAATTTATAGTTAAAAATTTAAATTAATTTAAATTAAAAATTTATTGTGTTTGTGTATTAGAATTTTTACAATTTATAAAAATAATTTATTTAATTATATTTGTTAAAGATATTCAAATTTAAAATTTAACAATTCATTATGTTTGTATATATGAATTTATAGTTAAAAATTTAAATTAGTTGGAGAAGAATTTTAATTATTTGGAATGAATTTGATATTTAATTTGTGAGCAAAAATAAATTAAATGACATTTTATAATTTAATTATTTGGATATTTAATTTAAAACATGATTATTTAATTTTTTCTATAATTAATAAAAAAATTTATTTAATTAAATTAATTTTAATATTTAATTTGTCATGTAGCATTTTAAAAATGAGTTGGAATTCAATGAATTAATTGATCATGTAATAAATTATTCACCATGTATATGAGGTAACTTATCACATTGATCATCACTATGACATAAATGGTGGAATAAGTAATTTTGAGACTAACTAATACCTTCAATCAAATACAGAATAAAATAATTTTATATTTTATTCAAAATTTATTATACCTTATACCTCACACTAAATAAATTGCTGGGGGTCGTTGGTAGAGTGTATAAGAACAATGCGAAATAGGATGTATTAGTAATGTTTGTATTGATAATACTGACATTGGTTATGCTTGTATTTGTTATTTGACATTATTTTTTATACAGTGTTTGGATTGATGTACTAGAAATAATATGTCTTTGTATAATTTTTATAAAAAAAAAAATTATTTACAGAAATACCCGCATTTAGATCTGTTAACTTTCTTTTCAACAATGTTCTTTTCCCTTTAAAATTTCACTAACTCATTTTTTCATCAAAATAAAATTAAATAGTAGTTAGTATTATATCATCACACGATGAAATAATTGTTTAACTTTGATAATTCAAGTCAATTAAATACCTCATGTCCATCAACTAATAGAAATCAAGCTTTGAAGGAGGCAGAAGCAGTTGGTTGTCTGCATCTAACGCCATTTATATGATATAAATTATAATGAATCCTTCTGAAATAAAGTTGGTTCCCCGCATCTAAAGCCTCTTGTATTATTGATGATGAATGGAGTAGTTTCTCTCAGTACCCAATCTGATGGATGGCTTTCTCTTGTACATTGATGAATTGCTCTATAAAGTTAATTGTGGGGGTGGGAATTGAAAAGTGTTTTCAAGGAAATTGAAGGGTATTGATGTCATTAACAAAGCTAATGTATGTGTTGAGATTCGTTGTATTACTAATACATGAAAAATGATAGTATTAGCAAAAAAAATATTAGACAAAATCATAAATCTAAGATACCTTATTACCTAAAATTCCTTACCTTTTAAATAATTATTTAAAAGTTTGGATTTAATATTTTAGTCTTGATATATATAAACAAAATCTTCATTCTACTTTTACTCCACAATTAACTATACAATCCTTTTTTTTTTTTTTCAAAAATTTCATCCCTTAAAATCTCTCCCAAATTATCATCAATTGAGACAACTTTCTTCTTTACTGCAACTTCTTCACCAATTTCATTATCTTTTTTTTTATATTTCTATCAACTTTTTGTTTATTAATTTTAATTTTTTTTCAACTTTTAAGTCAATACCCATTGAGGGAAAGAGGAGAAATTGAACAATTAATTGTTAGATTTTCGACGAGAACGATTAAAGTGACGGTGATGCTGAGGACAAATGACGGAAGGGTGGGGTAGCAAAGGTGGCGGTGATGGTGCGGACGAACGACGGAGAGGGTGTCGGTGGTGGATTATATGTATCAATCATAAGTATCAAGACATATACAGATGAATCAATCATATGTATCAAATAAATGTATTTAATACATATATAGATACATATGAAGAACTTGTGTACTCTTTTCATAATTTTAAGGATGATCCATATGTTTATTGGTCATTTAATGGTTTCACCACCCATATTCAGTTTGAATATTTTTCAATTAATACATATGGTATTTTATTTAATTTAGTGATACATTTTATACGTGCACCATTGATACATTTTATCCTGCAAAAAATGATATGTGTAATACTGATATAATAGTATAAAAAATATGTATTAGTATTGTTAATCAGTTATCAAAAATACACACATTACCAATATGATACATTTATTGTTGGAATACTGGTGATACATATGATAGATACTTTGTGATGGTGATTCATATTTTTGATTTATTTATAAATATTTGATACTTTAACATATGTTTGACATATGTAAACTATTTTATTTTTGTGTGATATTAAATTTTTAATAGGTATTGAGTAATTTTACCAAATGTATCTTATGATATGTTTGGAACCAGATGTATTTATACCTTGATTTGAGCCTAATTTTACTCCATGTAATAATTAAAATTTAGTTACTTCCTTATTTTACTAACCTCTCAATTACAAATGTATCATAATACATATTTCCTTCGTATCAAAAAGAATGATCTACTTTGACTTGGCACAAAGTTTAAGAAAATAAAGAAGACTTTTGAATCTTGTGGCTTTAAATTGAAGTTGTGTCAAATGTACCAAAATACTCTTTAATCTTGTGGCCCTAAACATGTCATGTGGAAAGTTGAAATTAAAATATTGCCAAAAAAAAAAAGAAATCATTCTTTTTTAAACGGACTAAAAAGGAAAGTAGGTCATTCTTTTTTAAACGGAGGGAGTATGTATCAAGGCTAAAAATATGCATCGATATCATGTAATTAAACAAAGTAATGAAAAAATTGTTAGAATCCATTAAAAATTCGGGATTTATGTAAGTTACCCAAATAGCACATAATCTAATACACAATAATTTGTATAACTAATACTTACATAAACTGAAAAAAAATATCAAATAAAATACTAACAATACACAAGACTAATGCATGCATTATATCTTTTAATACATTCTATCAAACCACCTCTTAATAATTTGTTGCATGTATATAATATGCGAAAGAAAGAAGTCGATTGCTTAAATAAGGGGCTATCAAATAAAGGAGAGAGAATTGTTTGCTTCATAACAAATGTTTAATGATAGATGGGCCTTTGTTGATTACTCCTTGGCATCTCTCTCTTTCTATAGTGATAGTGATGAGCAACAAGCAACATAGGGTGGGATTGTTCTGACAAAGTCGTTTTCAATTTCCAGTTGTTAAGAGTGAAAACCAAGTTTGGGATATAATGTAGGCCATCTCTATCCCCTCTTCAGTGTCTACATGAATATGTCGAACGACAGATTTGGCTCCTCTCCGTTTTCACTCTCTCTATTTTCCTCAAGCTCTTGTTTTGATTGATGACATTGACATAGTTCAAACTAAATAGATGAGATTTAATTATATTAAAATATAGCTCTAACTATAATTTAGATAATAAATACATCATATATTTAGTTTAAAAAAATATTGTGATCCCTCATTCTTAACAACATGTCAATAAATAAAGCAACAAAAAAAAAATTTCTTCCTACCTTTTTTTCCTACGCAAGAATTCCATCTTTTAATTTCTTTACCAAATAATTTTTTTTTATTATCTATTTTTGTTGGAACTTTTTGTTTAATAATTAGCAATTTTATTTTCTTTAAAGTAGGAGAAATAATCAGTTCTTCTATTTTAGATTAACTTTTTATCATCTTTTTGGGAACTTTTTCTTAGAAATTAGATATTTTAGTTTCTTTAAAATAGGTTAAATAAAATAGGGAGAAAATGAGAGAAACCTCTCGTATCCTAAATTAATTTTTTTTATTGTTTTCTTTTTTTGAAACTTTTTTTTAACAGTTATCTGTTTCATTTTCTTTAAAATAGGTGAAATAAAATAGGGGAAACATAGCTGAAATAAAATAGGAGAACTTATAGGCTCTCCTATTTTATTCGCCCATTTTGAAGAAAATAAAATAGATAGTAATTATCAAAGAGAAAGTTCCCAAAATACAATAAAAAGGTTAATTTAAATAGAAATTAAAAGATGGACCATGCGTATAAAAAAAATTAGGAAGAAGATTTCTTGTTGCTACATTTATGGACAAGATAACTTGTTGCTAAGATTGTGGGACTACAATAACTTTTTAAAATAAATATATACTATATTTATTATCTAAACCATGATTAGATACTTACTTTAGAATAATTAAATCTCACTCATTTTATTTAAACTATGTCAGATGTCAACAATCAGGATAGGAACTTGAAAAAAAATAAAGAAAGTGGAAATGGAGAGGAGTTGGATCCTCAAACGCCGTTATAGGGCCCTTTCATTCATAATTGTGAAACCCATTGTGCACATCTAGTTTTGGAAAAGGTTCTTTCTCCACTCGAGATACTTGTAAACATTCATGTGAACAACTACTATTGCTTTACTAATATATATGGGTGAACGAAGCTGCTGAAGCAGACAATTCATGGAAGACATGTCTGTTTTAGCTGCTTGAATTGTGATTTTTACTATATCAACCCTAATTAATTATTATAAATTATTTATGTATTAAAAAATTAATATTTAATAAAAATAAAATAGATATTTATGACATGTCTGTTTCAGCTGCTTCAATCGTAATTTTACTATATCACTTTAAATTAATTATTATAAGTTATTTACGTAATAAAAATTAATACTATTAACGGTAAAATAGACATAAAAATGATAAATTAACTCTTGATGTTTTAAATTAACTTGACTCTTATATTGGCCCCACTTAAAAATTTTCACAAGTATTTTTTTATAATAATTTTGCTAAATTACTTCTATTTAGTTATTATAAGTCATTTAGGACATGTTCGATTCGCTGGTTCAATCATGATTTTATTATATCACTCCTAATTAATTATTATGAGTCATCTAAGCATTAGAAAATTTATAATATTTCATAAAATACATGTAAATAGACACAAAATAATAAATTAATTGTTGATATTTTAAATTAACTTCATGACTTATATGAGGCCCACTTTAAATTTTCTTCACAAGTACATTTTATAGTAATTTTACTATATCACTTTTTTTTTTGGTTGCTCAAGGTATCCCCACAGCCGGCAGCCGTAAAACTAATCCTCCGTTCCTCGGTCGATTTTACTATATCACTTTTACTTAATTATTATAAGTAATTTAAGTATTAGACAATAAACAATATTTAATAACAAAGACAAAACAGAAACAAAATGATAAATTAAAAATTGTTAGATGAACTACTTTGAAATAGTAATATTTGAAAAATAAAATAGTAATATTTGTGTCAAAAAGGGAGGATGGAAGTAGTACACTTATTGTGATCTAAAATGATTAGATTCAAACAAAAAATTAAATACATAATTACGAGTTAAGATCTAAATGATCAAAATTTTAATTTTTATCAGGTAAAAATATATGAAACATAAAATACGTAAACAAGAGAATTAAATTCTAAATTCTTTTACTATTTTTTCATTTCAATTTATGTGACACCATTTGATTAAGCACGGAGTAGAAAAATTAAAAACTATTTTGAAATTCGTGGTATAAATAAACCTTAGATTTTGTGTGGTCATAAAATATTTCATTAAAAAATAAAATAAAGATTGCAAAAACAAACTGTTTCTAAATACTAAAAAGAAAAACATGTCACATAAATTAAAATTAGAAAATACAACTATTAAGCTTGTGCTCAGCATGGGCGATATGCCATTAATACTATATAAAAGCGTGGTAAAGCAGAAATCTCTTCGTCGACGTGTCTGCTTGTTTCATAATTTTACTATATCACATCTAATTAATTATTATATGTCATTTAAGTATTAAAAAATTAAAAATATTTAATAAAAAATAAAATAAATATTTAAGACATGTCAGCTTCAACTATTTCAACTTTACGTGTTCATCGATATGTCTGCTTGCTCCATGATTTTACTATATCAACCATAATTAATTATTATATGTCATTTACATATTAAAAAATTAATAATATTTGATAAAAAGGATAAATAGACATTTATGACATGTTTGCTTCAGCTGTTTCAACTGTAATTTTACTATATCATTCCTAATTAATTATTATAAGTCATCTAAGTATTACAAAATTAATAATATTTAATTAAAAAGTAAAATAGATATAAAATGATAAATTAACTTTTGATGTTTTAAATTAACTTAACATCTTATATGAGGCCCACTTAAATTTTTTTCAAATGTATTTTTTATAGAAATTTTGCTATATCACTTTTAATTAGTTATTATGAGTCATTTAAGACATGTTTGCTTTACTACTTTAATAGTGATATTTGGTTGACTCTTGCCTATTAAAAAATTAATCATGTTTAAGAAGAAAAAAAGTAAAATAGACATTTATGACATGTCTGTTTCAGCTACTTCAATCGTAATTTTATTATATCACCTCTAATTAATTATTATAAGTCATCTAAGTATTGAAAAATTAATAATATTTAATAAAAAGGGTAAATAGAGATAAAATGATAAATTAACTCTTGATAGTTTAAATTAATATATCACTTCTATTTAGTTATTATGAGACATTTAAGACATGTCTGCTTTGCTACTTCAATCACCATATTTGGTTGAGTCTCAAAATTATATCAGTGTCACTTAAATTGGAATAGAAGAAAATATATTATAACTTAAAATAATTAAAAGTTTAAATTGTTTTAAAAATATAATTGACTATCATTGCCACAAAAATTTGGACACATAGAGTATTATAAATTACAATAGCGAATAGCTTAAAATCTATATCTATAATATATTAAAAGTGTGAAAACCCTTAGAAAAGTGATTCAAACTTTTTGCCCATCATTAAAAGACTCTGTAATAGACACAAGCATCTTTTCACTTTTTTTCCTTATTATTAATTAAATTTAAAATATATAAAATTAAAGAGTTATACAATTTTTTGTTATTAAATTTTTTCCTTAATTAAACAAATAATAAAGTGCAGAAATTGTTTGCTATAATAATAATTACATGTACACTACCATATTAGATTGGGATTTGGACTCTAAACCCTAAAAAGTAATACTCCTATATATGTTCTATTTAATCTTTTTGAGGAACAATTAATATTTTAGAGGAAGAATTCATCCAGACCTTACATGAAAGAAGACAGATTTGTTCTACTTCGTTGACATTGCTACTGTCTCTATTTTCATGGTAAGAAAATTTACATGTATTTTAGTATTTATCGTTAATTATTTTAGAAAATTTGTTGCTCTAATATACAATATTTTAGTGATTGATATGATATATACACATGCGATTATCTAATAATGGGTATAAATATAAATTGAAGACTATGTTTTAATTTTAAAGCATAATATTCAATTGTAATATATAAGGTGTAACACTTATATTAATTTGTAGGTGTTCATCAGCTATTGTCACATGCATAAAGTATTAGCTTGACGTAATTTAAATTACTTAATTACATGAATTTTTTGTATGTCATAGTTTAGAAAAATAGCTATTATTATATATATAGTTGGAGGGTATATGTCGTGAGCTACATTTCTTTGTTGAAACCTTTGAAACCTTGATAAGTTTTTTTCTCTAGATGAAGATTGTTATTGATATCTTTTTAGTTTGTTACAAACTATATATAGTCCTTTTTTTTTGTTATAGGTTGTATCGAGTCGAAATTCTACTTTCACCAACTTTATATAGCTTTGGAGGTCTCAAATTATAGCTAATGCATGAATTTGCTTGTTGTCTATATTCTTTTGGTTAAATATTTTTTGTACCTTACTACTAATTAGAGACGTTTGTACACTTTTCTTACTAATAATAAAAAACTCACGTGGAATGTACGTATGTTATATTAATTTATAAAAATCCTTAGAATAAATATCATGTGCAAAGCACGTACTTTAAACTAGTAGTATATTACAATGCCAAAAAGATATTATAAATTATAATAGCTAATAACTTAAAATATATAAAACATATTAAAAATAAAATTAATTATCTAAATTGTATTTATATCACATAAATTAAGATAAAAAATAATATATATTGGGCCCATGCTGGCACGAGCCCCTGGATATCTACTAATTATATAAGTCAGAAATTGAAGTAAAAATAATCTTGTGTGGGTGTATTTGATATGGAGGAAAATATTGTTATTTTCAATAATTTCGGGTACAATAATCTATATATAGGCAGAACAACTTCAACACAAGTTCAAGTCTCAAAACAAGAACACCTATGAAGTTCTTTAACACCTTCAACATAAGATTAAAAATAATCTATCCAAGAAGTATATTATTTTTTAGAAATAAGATGAAACAGAAATGTAAAGCCAAGTCCACCGACTTCACGGAGTGTCCTTAAGAAATAATTCCCCTCACTGTACCCGAGGTTATGGAATTTTTTCTCCCAGGATAAAATGGCTTTCAATCCAACAATAGTGGTACCTCAAATTGTTGGATTCGTCGAACTCACTCAACAGCTAATGGTCACAAGGAGTTTTTGAAGATATGAAGAGTGTTTTGCTGTCAAAAATCATATCTATACCTAAGGAATATATCAAGTATTTATAGCCTTTAATGTGTCCTTTTTGGAAAGGATGCATTGGTTCAGCAAAAAGGCACCTATTTAGTACAGTCGTGTCACCTGCGCCCAATTTGTGCTGGACCTGCGCCTGATCTGCGGCCGCAGTTCACACTATCTAATTTCAGTGGCTACCTGCGCTGCATCTGCGCCCGCAGCGCGAACCTAGCGTTCGAATGAGCCCACACATGGAGAAAAAAAATTACATCAGATTTTGGGATTTATTTTTTACTTGTAAAATAAGTTTCAAATAAAATTCGTCTAAAAAGATAGATCTCATCGATCAATCATTTGACAAATACATCCGAAGCCAAAGCCAAAGCCGAGCCGAGCGACGACGACGACAGCTTGAGGCACCACCTTGTTCTTGCCTCACTTACCATATGGAGTAAGTGTTCCTTATTATAAACACTTAAAAGTTCCTTCTCCCACCAATGTGGGAGAATTAGTGAATTTTCCATTAAAAGAGTGCACTTTCCATTTTAGTGTCTCTCTTTCCCTCTATTATTTTCCCTCTATTTTCCATTCACATATACACCTTGAACCCAAAAAATATTTTCTACTACAAATAATTTCTTAAAAAATTTAACTTGAAAAATAAGTTGATTTTCTACTTATTTTCTAATATTTGATGAGTAAGTAAGAACATATTATTAACCTAAGAACATTTATATGTTATTATCTAGAAAAACACTATGAAGACAAGAGAAGATGGGAAATCGGGGTAGGATGATCAAGGCATGGGGGTTGGGGGTTTGGGTGAGTGGAAAAAGAGAATAAATTTGGAATGTCATTATTTTCTTTAAGTTCATTAGAGAGGTCGGTTTTTTATTTTTAAGAAACTTGTTTTACTATAAAAAAATCTTCTCCAAATAATTTGATCAACTAAACATAAAAATTAAAAAAATATTTTCCTCCATATCAGACACAACATATGTCTAGCTTTGGTATTTAGTCGTGCGCAAGACGTATGCTATATATTCATTTATTTAATATAAATTATAAAAAAATTCTCCTTCTTTATGAGGTAAGAAAATACAATGAGGTCTCTTTTGCTGCCCATTCAAATAATAAGCATATAAATTAAAGAGAAAAGACATGATTTTCTCCTGAACTTGTCCGTTCAACTCACTCTAGCACTTAAATTAACTTTCGTTTATTTACCCTCCTTAACATCTTTAAATTGTATTATTTTCACCCCTCAAAACTGAATACCACTCTCACAACGGAGAGTGTGTTACACTCGCCTACACATCAATGTCACGTCAATACCACATCGAAGCCACGTCATTGCCACGTAATAAATTACTTTTTGAAATTTTTTTTACTCCCCCACACATTATTTTTATATTTTTTTTTTTTATAAAAAATAACAAATATAATATATACTATTTTACTCTCTGATAAGAGGGAAAGGGCGGGAGAAGTAGGCAGCTCTCCGTCAACATGCCTGTTTCTCCTGCCTGCTTCTCTTTCAGCTGCTTGCTTTGTGATTTTACTATATCACCTTTAATTAATTATTATAGATCATTTATGTATTAAAAAATTAATAATATTTAATAAAAAAGTATAATAGAGATTTATGACGTGTTTGTTCAGCTGCTTCAATCGTAACTTCATTAAATATCGCTCTTAATTAATTATTCTGTGTCATCTGAGTATTAAAAAATATATATTTGATAGAAAAGGTAAAAAATAATATGAAATGATAAATTAACTATTAATATTTTAAATGAACTTGACCACTTTATATGAGGTCCACTTAAAAAAAATTCACAAATATTTTTTATAGTAATTTTTCTATATCACTTTTAATTAGTACTTGATTTTATTATATCACCTCTAATTAATTATTATAAGTTATTCACATACTAAAAATTAATAATATTTAATAAAAAAGTAAAATAGGTATTTATGACATTTCTGCTTCAACTGCTTCAATTGTATCCGTCAATATGTCTACTTCTCCTGCTTATTTCATAAGTTGCTTCCTCTGTGATTTTATTATGTCATCTCTAATTAATTATTATAAGTTATTTATGTATTAAAAAATTAATAATATATAATAAAAAATAAAATAGATATTAATGACATATCTGCTTCACCCATAATTTGACTATATCACCCATAGTCAATTATTATAAGTCATCTAAACAATAAAAAATTAATATTAAAAAATTATTACAAAGTCATCTAAGTATTAAAAAATTAATAATATTTAATACACCCTCCGTTTAAAAAAGAATAACCTACTTTTCTTTTTAGTCCGTTTAAAAAAGAATGATCCCTTTCCTTTTTTTGTAATACTTTAATTTCAACTTTTCACATGACATGTTTAGGATCACAAGATTAAAGGGCATTTTGGTACATTTGACACAACTTTAATTTAAAGCCACAAGATTTAAAAGTTTTCTTTATTTTCTTAAACTTTGTGCCAAGTCAAAGTAGGTCATTTTTATTAAACGGAGGGAGTATTAAATTTACTTGACGTTTTATATGAAGCACATTTAATTTTTTTTCCGCAAGTATTTTTGTATAGTAATTTCGTTATATCACTTCTAATTAGGCATGTCTGCTTCGCTGTTTCAATCGTGATTTTGCTATGTCTCTCCTAATTAATTATTATGACCATTTACGTATTTTGTTAATTAATAATATTTGATAAAAAAAGGTAAAATAAATATAAAATGATAAATTAACTCTTTATGTTTTAAATTTACT
Source organism: Capsicum annuum (assembly GCF_002878395.1). Lineage (NCBI taxonomy): Eukaryota > Viridiplantae > Streptophyta > Magnoliopsida > Solanales > Solanaceae > Capsicum > Capsicum annuum. The sequence goes on along the minus strand of NC_061116.1, from coordinate 54,305,826 downwards.
TGACGTCTTATATAAGGTCCACTTCAAAATAAATTCACAAGTATTTTTTATAGTAATTTTGTTACATTACTTCTAATTAGTTGTTGTGAGTCATTAAGACATGTCTGCTTCGCTGCTTCAATCGTAACTTTACCATATCACCCATAATTAATTATTATGGTCATCTAAGCATTATGACACTTAAATTGGAATAGAAGAAAAAATATTTGACATCACAATAATTTAAAACTTAAATTATTTTAAAAAATATAATTGACTATCAATGCTACAAAAGTTTGGACAACGAGAGCGATATATATTATTTAAAAATTACATAAAATATATTATAAATTACAAAAGTAAATAACTTAAAATATCTAAAAATTAATATATTATATATTTTAAAACAATACTATAAATTACAATAATTAAAATAAATTTTAAAAATGTTTTTGTTGGCACGGGCCATTAGTAACTAGTTTATTTGTATATATATATATATATATATATATATATATATATACTAAATAAAAAAAAACACCCAACCCCTATTTTCTCTCTCCTCCTCCATCAAACCCACCCCACCTCCATTATTTTCTATTTTCCTCCGTTAACAATCTCCCACCCCACCTTCAATTTCAATTTTCCTCCATCTCCATCCCTTATTTTCCTTTTTCTTCGAACCACCTACGCTCGCCCCCACCCCCAAAAAGAAAAAGAAAAAAGTACTAGGATCATGTTCTTGAATATATGAAACCAAAATGATATCTTCTTCTGATGTTCATGGTCCTTTTTTTACCCCAGTTTTTTCACAAAAAGGTGGCTTTCCCATTTCCAATATCAAAGAAACAATTCTTCTATGATTTCAACAACAACAAAAAAAAAGGACTTGATTTTCTTGATTTTTTCTCTTATCTAGATATGTTTATAGGACACAAGTCAGCAGCCCCTCCCCCCCCCTTCCCCCTCCCCCGCGTTACCCTCTTTTTTTTTCTTCTTCTTCTTCTTCTTCTCCCCAAATCCCAAAACTCCCAAATTTCAAAACTTTTCTCACTTCCTTTACAATTCATAAAAGTAAAATCTTTATTTTATATGTTTATTGAGCAGGGGCTCTGGAGAAGATGGTCAATTGAGCATTGGAAACAATGAAGAGAGAGAGTGAGTTTGTTCAATTGAAGCTTTAAATTCAGAAAATGTTTCTTCCGTTATTGTTGGTAGTAGAAACTCTCTTGCTATTTGTGAAGATGGAAACGTATGGCCCTGATAATACCTTTGTTTTTTGTTATTGATTGAATTTGTCGTTCTATTGTGTAATTTTGATTTCTGGGAATAAAGAAGAAGATGAAAGTTGGGTTGTGTTATTGATTGAATTTATTGTTCCATTTTTTATTTTTTTTAAATTTTTATTATATTTTAAATATAATATTACTAAAATTAATTTTTTTTACAAATAAACGCGCCCTTTTTTTTTTTTTAAATATCACGTCAACATTAGAGGTGAAACAAATACACTTTAAAGATGTTAAAGGAGGTAAACAAATGAAAGCTTAATTTTAGTGCTAAAGTGAGTTGCGGCGACAAGTTTAGAGGAAAATCATGGCTTTTCTCTAACTTAAATGACTACTATAGTTATTATTAAGTTGTTTTTGTATATGCAAAAAATTTCAATTCTTTTCAGTTGTCAAAAAAAAAAAAAGAAGAAAGATTGAGAGTAGTTTTTGGCAGTCCTATCACAAGGATTATATTATCGAGCTCAAAAGCCATTAATAATGGAGACACTTTAATCTCCTCTCATTGTGTATAAAAAGAAAGAAAAAAAAATAAAAAAAAATCTCTAATTTCCAGCAAACACTACTCTCTTTATTTGACAATTTTAAATTAAGGTCTCAATGCAGACACGGTTTTGTAATTTTATACTCCCTCCGTTCCAAATCACCTATCCCGAATTTCCTAATTTAATTTCTTATTTTACTTATTTTTTTCATTAATCAAGAAGAGACAATTTTTTTTCCATGTTTTACCCTTTACATTAATTACATTTTCTTCAAATTAAAATTTAAACATCATTTAATAAGGACACTGTGATAAACTAACTATTTTATTAATTATTTTTCTTGCCATCACAATTTGAGACGAATAATTTGCGACGGAGGAAGTACTTTTTGGGCAAAATTCAAAAATAACATACTTATCCCATTAATTATGAGTTTCATATCAATAGTTTCATAATTACATAATATAACAAGTTGTATTTTATATTTTTTCAAACTATTGTTATTAAAATACAAATTCATATGATTTTTACTGCCCTTATGATCAATATATATTTTGTAATTTTACAACTGTAACTACAAAAATACAAATACACATAAATACATATGTTACAAAATATAATTTGATAAAAATTTTATTATTTTTAATTATTTAATATTTAAATATGTTACTTTATGTATTTTTTCTTATTTTTTATTTATAATTTAAAATATTTTAAAAATGTGCAATAGTATCTGAGGGAGTCGTTTTGTTTCAGATCCCAAAATATCTGCATACTATGGAAAAGAAATTCTTTTTCAAATCATATATGAGCTGTCTCCAAATCACGTGACACCTACATTATAAATTACTGCATACAAACACTATATAATTGCCATGATATGATATCTCAACCTATTCCTGTAAGTTTTGAAAAGTTTCAAAAATTAAAATCCCCTTAAAACAAAAAAAAAAGTTTCCGCCACCGTTACAGTCAACGGCGAAAAAACTCCGTTTACTCGCGGCTCTCCAATATAATACTCTCCCTCTTCTCTGTTCCATTTCACATATAAAAAGTTCTCCCTTCACCAGTTAAACCCTTGAGCAAAAATGCGTGAGATTTTGCACATTCAAGGAGGTCAATGTGGGAACCAAATTGGAGCAAAGTTCTGGGAAGTTATCTGTGCTGAGCACGGCATTGATTCTACTGGAAGGTATCAAGGAGACAGTGATCTTCAATTGGAGAGGTTGAATGTGTATTACAATGAAGCAAGCTGCGGAAGGTTTGTTCCACGCGCTGTGCTTATGGATTTGGAGCCGGGAACTATGGATAGTGTCAGATTTGGACCTTATGGTCAGATTTTCCGTCCTGATAACTTCGTTTTTGGACAGTCAGGTGCTGGTAACAACTGGGCGAAAGGACATTATACTGAAGGAGCAGAGCTTATTGACTCTGTTCTTGATGTTGTTCGGAAGGAAGCGGAGAATTGTGACTGTTTACAAGGTAGTAGAGTCAGTTCTTTGATCTAGCAATTTCACAATTTTTTTTTCTTTCTGGCTGTTGAAGTTAGGCGTGTTTTTAGTCGTTGTGGTTTATGTGTTCTCTTTGATTTCTTCGACAGTCGAGGAATTTCCGGTAAGATTAGTGTTTATTAAAGTTATTGCGTTTGGATTTCCAATTTACTAAATTAATCTGCAGATTAAAGTGACTTGTCTTGAGCCGAGGGTTTAACGGAAACAGCCTCTACCTCTGAGGTAGGGGTAACATCTGTCTACACTACCCTCCCTAGACCCACTTTGTGGGACTACACTGGGTATGTTGTTGTAGAGTTATTGCATTTGAATTTCGATGTTACAAAATCAGTCCGTTGCTTATGATACATAACAGTTTCATTCTATGTTGTTTTATTATTATGTATTTTATCTCTAATAATTTAAAAAAGATTGTTTATTGTGCTTCATGAGTACATTTTGAAGTTTAGAGATACAGTACCTCTTTGAATAAGCATTTTGAATTTTAACTTGGGTTTCTGTATTTGCGCATATGAAGGACAAAGATGTTTAGTTCAATTTTATTAAAACAACTTTCATTCTGGAAAGAAAATTTGTGTCTATCTCTCGACTTTGCTAGTTTATGGAAAATAATTGTGTGATATGTTAACACTATTATTTAGGTTGAAATAGTTGTTCTCCTAATGGCTATATGATCATGGTTGTCGCAATTGCTTGAAACCTCTTTGCTTTGTTGATCTCTTATTTTTGGTCCAAAACTAAGTACAGGGGTGCAATTTGAATTTTAGAAGCTCATACCCTGCTTGGAATAATTGGTAAAGTTGCTGCCATGTGACTAGGAGGTCACGAGTCCAAGCCGTTTTAATTGCCTCTTGCAAAAATGTGGGGGCAAGGCTGTGTACAATAAAACCCTGTGGTTTGGCCCTTCTCCATACCCTCGTGCATAACGGGAGCTTTAGTACACCGGGGTGCCTTATACCCTTTTTGTACGAGAGTCCATGATCTAAATTAGAGTTGGTTTGTACCTTTTTAAATAAGTAAAAGATTGGGCTGGCTACCTTTTTCTAACATCTTGTGAAAGCATTTTGAGCTCAAAGTAAACTACCTTGTCAACTTGTTAGTAATCTGATATGTTAAGTAAATGAATATGGATTTTGTTTCTGGTTCAGGTTTCCAGGTTGCTCATTCTCTAGGAGGTGGAACTGGATCAGGAATGGGAACTCTCCTTATATCTAAGATCAGGGAGGAGTACCCGGATAGAATGATGCTTACTTTCTCTGTGTTCCCTTCCCCCAAAGTTTCAGACACAGTTGTTGAGCCCTATAATGCTACTCTTTCTGTTCACCAACTTGTGGAAAATGCAGATGAGTGTATGGTGTTGGATAATGAAGCTCTTTATGACATTTGCTTCCGAACTCTCAAACTTACTACTCCCAGCTGTAAGTTACACCTTTTCTCAGTTAGCTAGTTTTTCCTAACTAAATGCAACCTTATGTGTTATATTTTCATGTTGAGTTAGTTTTATCATCTATTTTTGACTTAGAATATTAAATTGCAATGAGCTGGGAGAGGATGAGGTGCCATTCATTTATTTATGTGCTGTACATAATATGTATCATTGGTCATTTCATTCATCTACTCGTATTTAGAATATATGCAGTCAATTTTCAATCCAATGACTATTTGATTGTATATGATTCTGGTTGTATGATCACTATGTGTCAGTGCTTGTCCCTTTTTCCCTTTAATTGGTTTGGAAATCTCACTTAGTTCTTCCAGTTTGGGGCATGAAAATGAATTTTACGGCATGTACCATATTATCAATATACTTGCTACAGTGGATTTTGTTGATTTATTTACTGATCGATGATGTTTGCCTCAGTTGGGGACCTAAACCATTTGATTTCTGCCACCATGAGTGGCGTAACTTGCTGTCTCCGTTTCCCTGGTCAACTCAACTCTGATCTCCGCAAGCTTGCGGTTAATCTCATACCATTCCCTCGGTTGCATTTCTTCATGGTTGGATTTGCTCCACTCACTTCTCGTGGGTCGCAGCAATATCGAGCATTGACTGTTCCTGAGCTAACACAGCAGATGTGGGATGCAAAGAATATGATGTGTGCTGCTGATCCTCGTCATGGTCGATATTTGACTGCTTCAGCTATGTTCCGTGGAAAGATGAGCACCAAGGAAGTTGATGAACAAATGATTAATGTGCAGAACAAAAACTCTTCCTATTTTGTTGAGTGGATCCCTAACAATGTAAAGTCAACAGTGTGTGACATCCCTCCAACTGGTCTGAAGATGGCCTCAACTTTCATTGGTAACTCCACCTCGATTCAGGAGATGTTCCGTAGGGTCAGTGAGCAGTTTACAGCTATGTTTCGAAGAAAGGCTTTCTTGCATTGGTACACTGGAGAAGGCATGGATGAGATGGAGTTTACTGAGGCTGAAAGCAACATGAATGATTTAGTTTCTGAGTACCAGCAATATCAAGATGCAACAGCTGAAGAGGAAGGTTATGACTATGAAGATGAGGAAGAACAAGAAGTAGCTTAATGAATTTAGATTGTGGAGAATTTTGAGTGCAGTTATATAGTAGTGGCTGTTGAGTTCTCTATTTTTGTTTTGAGGTTTGAAACGTTGTGCTGTTTGGCCACCTTGGTGGCACAGTTATTGATTCCTTCGCATTATAGTTGGTAATACTTCATATACGTGTAATATTGAAATCTAGTGGATGCTTTCTTTTGGTCCTTATTCTAGTTCTAGATGAAATACTTCAGAATGGGGAAATGACTTATTTCTTGAGCAGCCTACCATTTTTACTTTGACTGACTAGCTTTTATCATTTCTTTTGGTCAAATTGGAAATGGCGACAAGCTCAGGCTGCTGGATCATGTAAATTGTAATTTGACAAGCCGGAAGCTTAGTGTCCCACTGACATTCGATTAACTCTACTTTTTATAAGCCATGTCACTGGTCTGGAGTAAAATTTATAGAGGTCAACTTGCATGATATGCTGTAATTGGAAGTTTAGTTTCATAACGTGAGCTATCAAGCGAGTGAAAGAGGGGCCGAAGTTCTTACTGCCTAGTATAGACAGCTTCCTTATGGATTAAATTGTAGAGCTAGAGAACCAAAGTATGCCACCAAACTTAAAAAAAATTATCAAAATATGTCATATATTTAAAAGGGAAAAGGCTCAAATATGTCACTGAACTATCAGAGATGACTCATTTATGCCATCCATTAAAAGTTGGGCTCATTTATGCCGTCGCCGTTACAAAATTGGCTCATCCATGCCATTACTTTTTAACAGCCGGTTTTTAAAAATAGCCTTGCCACGTGGCAGCTTATTAGAGGGCTACGTCATTTTTATTTTATTTTTTATTTTTATTTTTTTAAAAAAATTAATTTTCTTTTTAATTTTTTTTGATCCATTAAAAAGAATCCACCCAATTTTTTGATCCATTAAAAATTAATTTGATTTATGCTTTTAAAATTTGATAATTTTTCATGATCAAACAAATATTTAAAGAATTTTTTTTTTTTAAATCTACTACTAAAGTTTATAACCAAACCCTATTCTAATTAAGCATATAGTATGTCTTAGCAAAAATGAAATATTTTGTCAGCCAAATGTAAGTAACTTTTTATTTTTTTATTTTTTTATTAAGCATAGAATAACATCATCAGCATCAGGGGCGGCTCAAGCAAATTTATGGCCTAAGGCAAAAATCAAACGGAGGCCTTGCGTTTTATTTTTTTATATAATTTTTTTTTTCAATAAATAGTATTTAATATATTTCTTAAAATTTGTAATTTATTATTACTAAACAAAAATAGGCCCCTCAAATTTTGGGGTCTTAGGCGGCCCACTTTTCTCCTAAAGGGTTGAGCCGCCCCTAATCAACATTCAACATTTGTACGTAACACTTTATGCATCATCATTTATCATTGCGAAAACAGGAAGATGACAACATGCCGACATATATAGTATACGTAGAGTTGGATAAATGAGAAGCTAACTATAAATAATATAATAATAACATTTGATGTTTATATATCCCTTCAGTTTCAACTGAAAAATGACAAAAGTTTTAGTTAACGTGAATCTTTAAAAATAAATAAATAAATAAAGTGATAAAAAGCATGGAGTGTATACTCTCTCCGTTCCCTTTTAGTTACTCCCCCGTTAATTAAAATAGCTATTTATTATAATATATTTATTAAATGATGTTTACTATTGTATTTGAAATTAATTTGAAGAAAAAACTAATATATATTAAAGGTAAAATATGAAAAAAATCTTAATATGTCAAAAATGACAAAAAAATGAATCGAATGAGAATGTTTTAAGAATATATTCATGAAAAATTAATCAAATTTTAAAAGTATAGATCAAACTAAATTTCAATGAATCAAAAAGTTGCGTGGATTCTTTTTAATGGATCAAAAAAAATATTTTTTTTTTAAAAATAAAAAATGACGTGGTCCTCTAAATAAGCTGCCACGTGGCAAGACTGTTTTTAAAAACCATCTGTTAAAAAGTAATGGCATGGATGGTCCGATTTTGTAACGACGATGACATGAATGAGCCCAACTTTTAACGGATGACATAAATGAGCCATTTCTGATAGTTCAGTGGCATATTTGAGCCTTTTCCCTATTTAAAATAACATCAAATGGCTTAACTCACAAAAAATGTGAGTTATGCAAAAATAATTTAACGAAAGTCAACTAAGGCCGTGAACTGTTTTTGGAAAATAAATAACTCACAAAAATTGTGAGTTATTCACTTTTTTTTGTACATAACTCACAATTTTTGTGAGTTATACATTTTATTTATTTTAACATAGCTTATAATTTTTGTGAGTTATGTACATCACAACAATAACAACAACAAACCCAGTATATTCCCACATAGTGAGGTTTGGGGAGGGTAGAATGTACGCAGTCCATACCACTGCATCCGAAGAAGTAGAGAGGCTGTTTCCGACAGACCCCCGGCTCAAGAAAAGGACCGAAACTGTGTTCAAATATCGCAAGCATACAACATGATAAAATAACAACGATACAACAACCTCAAATAAGTACATGAACCAACAAAAGGCACTCCCTTCCCCCAACCCTAGCCCTACCAACCAAGCTACATGAAACTCTCCTAACTCCAGCCTATGACTTAACCACATCCCTTAGCCCTCTACCCTAATACTCTTCCTCCAAACCTTCCTATCAAGGGTCATGTCCCCAGTAAGCCGTAATTGCTTCATGTCACGTCTAATTACTTCTGTCCAGTATTTCTTCAGTCTACCCCTACTCCGCTTGAAATCATCCAAGGCCAACCTCTCACACCTATGAACTGGAGCATCCGTGCCCCTTCTCATCATATGCCCAAACCATCTCAACCTCCCTTCCCGAATTTTATCCTCCACAGACGCCACTCCCACCTTGTCCCGAATAGCCTCATTCCTAACCCTGTCAGCCCTCATGATACCGCACATCCAACGCAAAATCCTCATTTTTGCCACCTTCAATTTCTGGACGTGAGAGTTCTTAACTGGTCAGCACTCCGCGCCATACAACATAGCCGGCTGGACTGCAACTCTGTAGAATTTGCCTTTAAGCTTGAGAGGCACCTTTTTATCACAAAAGATTCCCGAGGCGAGCCACCATTTCAACCAATCTGCCCTAATATGATAAGAGACATCCTCATTAATCTCTTCATTCCCCTGAATCATAAACCAAAGGTACATAAAACTATTTCTCTTACACACCACCTGAGACTCCAACTTCACTACCACCTCGTCCTCTTGCCTCGTGTCATTAAACTTACACTCTAAGTACTCCGTCTTTGTCCTACTCAACCTGAAACCTTTAGTTTCCAGGATTTGTCTCCAAACCTCCAACTTATCATTAACACCAAGACGCGACTTATCAATCAAGACTACATCATCCGCAAAAAGCATATACCATGACACCTCACCTTGAATACTCCTTGTCAACACATCCATAACCACGACGAATAAAAACGGACTAAGAGTCGATCCCTAGTACAATCCAGTCAGGACCAAAAATGGTCAGAATTCCCTCCCACAGTCCTTACCTGAGTCTTCGCCCCCTCGTACGTGTCCCTAATCGAACGAATGTACGCCATAGGAACCCCCTCACTTCCAAGCATCTCCAAAGAACCTCCCTAGGGACTTTGTCATATGCTTTTTCCAAGTCAATAAACACCATGTGAAGATCCCTCTTCTTCTCTCTATACTGCTCAACCAGTCTCCGCATTAGGTGAATTGCCTCAGTCGTTGAGCGACCAGGCATAAAACCAAACTGATTCTCCGAAATAGACACTATCCTCCTCAACCTCCGCTCCATCACCCGCTCTCAAATCTTCATCGTGTGACTCAACAACTTAATACCTCGGTAGTTGTTGCAACTTTGAATATCACCCTTGTTCTTATAAAGAGGAATCATTGTGCTCCATCCCCACGCCTCGGGCATCTTAGCAGACTTGAAAATGTTGTTGAATAAGTCGGTCAACCACCTCGATCCTGTCCCGCTAGCAAACTTAAAAAAATCCACCGGAATCTCATCGGGCCCCATCACCCTGCCTCTTCGCATCTTGAGAATAGTCTCACTAATCTCCCCCACTTTAAAACGCCGACAATTGTGAGTTATATACATAACTCACAAAAATTGTGAGTTATCCATTTTATTTTAACATAACTCACAAAAATTGTAAGTTATCCATTTTTATTTTAAAATAACTCACAATTTTTGTGAGTTATCCATTTTTATTTTAACATAACTCACAAAAAAAGTGAGTTATGTACATAGCTCACAAAAAATTATGAGTCATTTTGATTTAATTTATACATTTTTCTTCTATTATATAACTTAAAAAAAAAGTGAACAAAGTACATAACTCACTTTTTTTTATTTATGTACACAACTCACCTTTTTTTGTGAGTTATGTTAAAATAGAATGCATAAATCACAAAAAAAAAAGAGTTATACACTTTTCAAATTCTCCTATTTAACACCCGTATGCATTCATTCTTTGTATAAGTTTTTCAAATTCTTCTTCATCATATTGAATTCTTCTTCTTCAACTTAAATTCTTTTTTTTCAATTTTCTTCAAACTCAATTTATCTTTTCAAAATTTAATCAAATCTTAGAGAATGAATTCTGAACGTGTTAAAGCTGCTCTATTTTGGAATGAGGAAATTATTCACGAGGGAAATACAATATATTATAGTATGTCCCCCAAGTCCAACGCTAAGTATCCAATTTCAATTGGTTACAAAGAATTTGTAGAGTCAATTTTTAGAAGAATAAGTAATGATTTTGATTTACTTATAGTCGGACAGTATCCAAATTTCTTCTCATCACAAGAAATGGTAAATTATGGAGAATGGATTATCAGTGATGATAAGTCGTTGACTGAATTCTGAGGGCTTTATTTGCCTATCACTGTTACTGTTTAAGACACTTAAAGGTGAATTATCAGAGGACATTCAAAATTGTCCGACTAAACAACCTACTATGGGCAGCTGCAACTGCTACCCAGGAGATTTTTTTTTGTTATGAATGAAGTTATATAATAGAAGGAAAGCGTATACATTAAGCCAAACTGACTTACATAACTCACCTTTTTTGTGAGTTATGTTAAAATAAAAATGAATAACTCACAAAAATTGTGAATTATGTTAAAATAAAAATGGATAACACACATTTTTTGTGAGTTATGTTAAAATAAAATAGATAACTTACAATTTTTGTGAGTTATGTACATAACTCACAATGTTTGTGAGTTATGTTAAAATAAATAAAATGTATAACTCACAAAAATTGTGAGTTATGTACAAAAAAAAATGAATAATTCACAATTTTTGTGAGTTATATACTTTCCAAAGATAGTTCACGGCGTTTGTTGGCTTCCGTTATTTTTTTTTTTTTTTGCATAACTCACATTTTTTGTGAGTTAAACCAATTTTGATGCTATTTTAAATATATGACATATTTTGATAACTTTTTTAGTTTGATGCTATTTTTATAAGCCATGTGACTGGTCTGGAGTAAAATTTATAGAGAGGTCAACTTGCATGATATGCTGTAATTGGAAGTTTAGTTTCATAACGTGAGCTATCAAGCAAGTAAAAGAGGGGCCGAAGTTGTTACTGCCTAGTATAGACAGCTTCCTTATGGATTAAATTGTACAAGTCTCAAACAACCAGTTCTTCTATCGGTGAATGAAAATACATTTCTACTTGAGTTGGTTATCTCGGAGATTTCTCCTCGGTGCAATGTACGGATTCTCTGAACACGAGGGAACCTTGAATTAAAAGGGACAAATAAATTTCTCAATTAAGTGAGGGTCCTTCAAGTTTTAAAAATTAGGTAAAAGGGATAATTTTTTTTTTTAACATTAGTTGTTGGACAATTTTAATAATTGTTGAGATAACTAATGCAGTTGTGGAACAACTGTTCTAGTTGTTTAAGCGACTTTATTTCTTTTAACTAAGTCTGTCAACGGGGCCGGGATGGGTCAACCCGGAACCGACCCGTGCTTTTTAATCGGTTCGTGGGCCGGTCCGATACCGGGCCTAACAGTATTTCTTTAAAAAATAACCTGGGACTGGCCCATTACACGTAGACCGGTCCAACCCGGGTTAACCCGGTCAAAACTTAAAAAAAAAAAGAAATTAAAATTTAAAAGTTTTTTCTCCAATATACACTATATATACCCACCTATATACATTTTAAATACGTTAAACAATATACACACAATATATATACACTATATATATAGTATATACTACATTAGAATTTAAAAAACATATACAAATATATACAATTACACATGTAATCATGTATACACACTATATATATACTACTTTATAAAACATATACACATGTATACGTTAAATATATACTACTTAGAGTGTATACAAAATATGTACACATATATACGTACTATTAAAATATAATTTATGTACATATATTATACCGTAATCGTACGGATATATGTGTACATATTTTGTACTACTTTAAATAATAGACATACAACATATACACATTACACACTATATATATACTATTTTATAAAACATATACACATATATACGTTAAATATGTACTCCTTTAGAGTGTATACAAAATATGTACACATATATCCGTACGATTACGGTATAATATATGTACTACTTTAAATAATATATATACAACATATACACATTACACACTATATATATACTACTTTATAAAACATATACACATGTATACGTTAAATATATACTACTTTAGAGTCTATAGAAAATATATACACATATATAAGTACCATACAATATATGTTCTACTTTAAATAATATACAAACAACATATAAACACTAAATATATACTATTTTATAAAACATATACACATATATACGTTAAATATATACTACTTTAGAGTCTATAGAAAATATATACACATATATACGTACCATACAATATATGTACTACTTTAAATAATACACATACAACATATAAACACTACATATATACTACTTTATAAAACATATACACATGTATACGTTAAATATATACTACTTTAGAGTCTATAGAAAATAAAAATATATACACATATATACGTACCATACAATATGTGTACTACTTTAAATAATATACATCCAACATATGAAGACTATATATATACTACTTTATAAAACATATACACATGTATACGATAAATATATATTACTTTAAAGTCTATAGAAAATATATACATATATATACGTACCATACAATATATGTACTACTTTATAAAATATGCTACTTAATATAATAAATTAATAATACTTGAGGTTTTGAACTTAAAAGAAATTTATTTTTTCATTATGTGTATATATGAATGATTATATGTTTGTTATGTTTAATTGTCTATTACTTAGTGTAAAGCTTGATAGTAAATTAGTAATATATTAAAACTAAGTATTTAATTTAAACTAGAAATTCAATTTAAATTAAAAAAACTACAAAGTAAAGAGTGAATGAATGAAATATTTTATTGATTGTAAAATGATTCAAAATTTATAATGTACATGAATGAAAAATGTACAAATTTTGCATCATCTTTTCCAACTCATCCATGTTAATATTAACGGAAACTGACTAGGATAGTCAAAATCAATGGGGGTAAAATCATACATTGGACTTGATTGTGTTGAGTTCTCTCTTGAAGTCATAATTTCTTCAAGATTCTGTTCGTCTTTCGGCTCCACTTCCATTCCTTGATTTTTTCGTTCTGCTCTAATCCAATCTCTAAGGCAAATTAGAACATTCATAGCATTGCTTTTCAATGAGTGTCGGTTATCTCCAAGCTGTTGTCGTCCCTGACTAAAAGCTCTCCCCTATGAAACGGTTGACATTGAAACATTCAATATATCTTTAGCTAACCTTGAAAGCATAGGATATTGTCTTTCATTATTCTTCCACCAATCCAACGCGTTGATCTGTCGTCTACGATCCGCTATCGACGTTCAAAGATAATAAGTTCCTGCCTCAACACTATTCAAAACATTTAAATCATAAAAGTGATTAGGAAAACCACTATGTGCCGGCCTTTTAGAAGATGATGGCTCCTCGAGAGGATGAGGAGCAACTATTTGAGTGATATTTGTCGGTATAACTATATCAAGTAAATCAGCATAATGGTTATATAATTTTTCTATGTAAATGTTTGCATCACTCATAGCCGTAAACAAATCTGGTTGTTCTTCATCTTCAGATTCAGGTTCAACATTTATCTCTAAGTTAGAATAAATAAGAAAACTAAAGTGGCACATAGTAGTATGTTTCATACATGGATTTAGTATAGCACCAACCAAGTAAATAGAGGGAATCGAGAAAAAATATTTCTTAAATTTAGAAAACATAGCACTAACAACTTCTTTGTAACCTTCTTTATTCTTATATTCTTTGAGCAAAGCAGAAATATCGGCTATATATGCTAAAATATTACAAACAGTAAGATAATAAGCACTAGAAAATTCAACCGTAGCTATATAAATTTTTTCCAAAAGCTTAACAAGATCATCAATTACAGCCCAATTAGAATCATGTAGCATACATTCAGCCGAATTAGCAAATGAACCACAATATTGGTTAAAAGTTAGTGTAATAGGAACTCTATAAGCATGACAAGTTTTTAAATAATCATACGTAGCATTTTATCTAGTATCACATTCTTCAGGCATCAATATCGGTCAAGTCCATTTTGTTCACATTTAACTTTAAATTCTCTAATTCTTTTTCTTCTATTATTTCCTCGAATATAGCCAACAACAAGCCGTATTTTCTTAATATGAAGCTCAAAAAATTCAAGATCATCTCTTACAATTAAATTATATATATAACAAACACACTTAACATGAAATATTTCAGGTAACGGTGGAGAGAGATTAACTTTTAACATTTTAATATCAGTCTTGTTGTTAGAAGTATTATCAAAAGCAATACATAAGAATTTTCTTTCAATACCATAAAATTCTGCAACTTTACTAATCGATTCAGCAATTAATTCTCCAGTATATGTCTACGATCTTCATCATACAAAAAGGCTAGAATACGTTTTTGCATAACAAAATTACTATCTATCAAATGACAAGTAATGGTTAAATAATCATTTTTATTAACAACACGACTAAGATCAGAAATTAGAGCCATTCTATATTGAATATTTTTTAACAATGTAGATAAATAATAAACATATTGTGAATGAAGTCTAAAAATATCGGCCCAACAAGTACTTCTAGGAATACCATTAGACATAGGATTATAAATTGCTTGAATATAATGAATAAAAGCATCCGAAGAAGGAAAAGTGAAACGCAAACAACCCACAGCTACCATTTTTGCTATTTCTTTCTGTCCCTCAATTTATTATAATTCTTAGTTAACTGACCAATTGTTGGATTTATTCTAGTTTGTGTTGGCGCACCAACAACCTCATCACCTTTTGCAATAAGAAACTCTCTAGCGTGATTATCTCTTATATGTCTCATTAATGAACCTGTACGTCTTGATTGTCTCCTCTTTTACGCTCATATACTTGTTGACAAATATTGCATTTCACCTTAGTTTTTCCTTTTATAGGTGTAAAATAATCCCATACAATACTAGTTTTTCTATGACTTTTAGGGACAATGGGAGGACGGGGAGGAAGATTAACCTATTCAGATCTAACATTAGCATTTTCTACTGCGGGTGTCTCACCAATATTTTCATCAGCTTCATCTAAATTAACCGCATCTACTTCATTTTCTTCTTCTATACCGTAATTTTTCTGAGCTTCTAAATAATCCATATCGTGAGTACCTACACCTACTTCTTCCTCAAAAGATTGACTAAGCGGTACCTGAGGCACACGGGTATATCTACTACTTGAACTACCTCTACCACCACTAATTTACTTTTTACTACCACTACCACTTTCGGGACAAATTGTTTTGACACTTTTATCGAGATTTCTTAATTTATCCATAATATAAATCAAACAAAAAAAATTTAAAATACACAAAAATAATAAAAATAAATATTTAACAACTAATACACTAATTAAAAATTAAAAGTAAGAGATGGAACGACAACACCAAATTTTGAAAGTATTTGAAAGTTGCGACTTTAGAAAACTTTCACTCGTATTTGTAATCGCAAAATTAAAAAATAAAATTGAACACTTTAGGAGATATAGAATATTTGAGAGATAATGAGATTTGAGAGAATGAAATTGAGAGGAAAATAATTTGAAAGTATATGGTATTTATAGGAATTTTTTAGAATTTTAAAAAATATTTTAAATTAATTTTTTTTTTTAAATGGGCAAAAGCCGTTTGAGGCTCCAAACGGCTATATAGCTGTTGGGCCCAACGGCTATTTTGGCCCCAACGGTTAATTTTCAGCAATATTTTTTTTAAAAATTTAAACCGGGTCGAGCAATCGGTGGCCTGATCCGAGTTGGGTCCGGGCCGGGTCAACCGGGTCCAAAATAAAAAATGGCCTAGCCTAGAACTACTAGCCCGTTAAACCGTGGGCTCACCGAGCCGGGTCACATTGGGTCGATGGGCTTAAAGGGCCAGGTCAATCCGACCCATTTGACATGCTTACTTTTAACTTAATAATATTATGAACCCACTTGTCTCCTTTTTCTTAATTCACTCATTTTTCTCGAACACGAGATGCACACAATGCGCTATTCTGGAGAAACTGAATATCAAATCATCATGAATAACCAGCTCAACAAGATGATGAAGCCAAAGATTTTTCGATAGGTTTTGTGTCAGCATACAACATACCAAAGAATAGAATAATAAGAAAAAAATAATAATAAAATGGAGAAAATCGGGGCAAAATTCTATCGCTGTGGCCACTTCTACCAGGGTTATCATTATAAAAATATCCCTTTAGGGAATTACACGGGTATGTTGTTGTATTCTTTGTAGTATCTTTGACCCGTGACTCTCCGATACTTGTTCAGGTACTTATGAGGTCATTACCAGCGAAAGGCATATATGTTACTATTATTACCATTTACTATCTGTTTAAGGTACTTGAGAGACCCAAGTATATTTTTCAAGCTTCGAACTTGGGGACTTTAGCAGTTGAGATCTGTGCAAGGAAGTTCTCTGCGACAAGTCGCCGTTGAATTTTTCTAGTTGGAGTTTTTGGAAGAGAATCAGTCATGAACATCTTTTTGGGGACTTTAAAGGCTGCCAGATTTTTCTTGCAGATTCCCAACACACCTGCTTCGTCTATCTTTGACCCTTCTCGTGGAATGATAGTGCAGTTTATCTTTGAAATTGAATATATCTGAATTAGACGCGAGAAATAGACAAAATACATCGACACAAAGCTGAATGAAACCTATGTTTCATAACAAATGGGGTCCTTTCCTTCATGTAAGTCGGAGAATGAGACATAAAATTGGAGCCATTTGTTATCTCTTCTCCATACTTGTCATCAGGAACTCCGAAAGCAACAGCCTGTGCAATATCCGGATGCGAAATTAGGACAACATCCACTTCAATAGGTGATATTTCCCCCCCTGAAAATCGCAAGATGGAAAATTACAGATCAGAAACAGTTCATGAGTTGGTCCAAAGAGTTAAATACATTAAAGGGTCTTTTGGTAGCCGGTTAGAGTTATACATGTATTAGTAATACAAAAATTAATGATGAGAGATTGTATTATTTTATATAGGGAGTATGCAGGTTAATTTAGCAATACAAAGATTTCCTCATGCTTATACTAGTTATGAGGGTTTCTAAATTGCAAATCAAACATCTTATTAAGAGGTCGTTTGGTAGAGTGTATAAAACTAATGAATATGCTGTATTAGTAATGCTTGTATTAATTATGGTTGTGTTAGCTATGCTTGCATTAGTTATGTTTGTATTTTTCTTATGCAGTGTTTGATTTGATGTATTAAAAATAAACTGAACTAAATAATTTCTTAAAAAAAATAATATTTTTTTTACAAAAATATCCTCCATATATATGTTGGAAAGGATGTAAATTTTTTTGAGGGATAATAGTGTATTTAATTATGTTAATGCATGCATTGGATCCATTGCATTGCTAATACAATAGATTTTGAGGTATTAGTAATACACACCTCAATACACAATAGAGTGTATAACTA